>NW_027441608.1:0-68829 GCF_964195595.1 Calonectris borealis
AAACCTTGACAGGACTCCTTTTCACTGTCCTCATACCTGGGTGCATGCTGTGACTTCCTCGTTTCCTTGAAGTCCTCCCAGACTAACAGGGAAGTGGCTCTGTCCAGCCCATGTGCCATGAGAGAAACAGTTTTGACCATTAAGGGGGTAGCAAAATAACGACGTATGCAGAAGCAAAGGGGCAGCCGCACCTCGGCTTCGGAGATGCCCGAAGCTGCCCTGAGCCTGTGACGGCTGCGCTCAACCCCTTCACCAGACCGGCGGTGGTTGGTACAGGTCCGGAAGACGCAAAGGCCTGAGCTGTAGCCGGGCCGTGAACTCCTCTAGTTCAATCTGTTCTCTGAGAAGCCACAAAGGAGCCGAGTGGCACGGTGAGCATCGATACGTATGAGCTTGCAACACCCATCATGCGATTGGCACATGAATAGCGGGTGGCTTTTCCAAGACTCATTTACCAAGGACCAAAGATAGTTGTGGGTACAAGCAGCCTCATGCATACCTTTTCCATCGCACGTAATTTGCCTACGAGCCAACCACTTATCCCATAAATATGACAGCCTAAGCGAGCCTTCTTTGAGCTCTCCCTGCTAGGCAGCGTGGTTGCCTGGTGGTGATCTCCCCTTGAGCTGGGACACCTCTCAAGGTTTGCTCCTTGAGGCAGAGAGACCTTTTACCAATGGCGGATCTTTGGTAAGCGACCGATATCGCGCACAATCTTGTAGTGTGGTAACTTTGATTTTGTCTTGGTAACTTTGGATTGAATGCTGAATTGATGTTAATGAAACATTACGTTAATTTTGCATATATAATCCCATAGACCGTTGACCAAGTCTGAGTCCAGTTTGGACTTAGCCGCACTCAAGCTCCATCAGGAGTTTGGAAAGCAAGGGGGTCCACTCTGAACCTCGTGACTCAACGGACGGCCCTCCCCATCCTTTTGCGTCCTCGGTCTCGCTGTGAATCATTCCAACGCCAGTGTAACTCAATTTTCCTTGTGTGTTTCTTCCAAGCAGTAATAATAGAGTGAATCTTGCCATCGGACTTTGTCAAGTCACACTTTTACAGCATCATATTAAAACCACTCTTGCTAATACCTTTGTTGATGAATTCTTTTAAGCGATCTAAATCACTCATCCGCAACAGAGCCCCGGGAGCCCCTGGCGCCCCAGCATGTGCTTGGCCCTGAAGCCCTGGGGGGCCTGCCACTGCTGGGGAGCCCCGGGGACAGACATGAAGGACAGTGGTCAGCCCCCGCGGGGAGAGTGACGGGGGCTCTGTCCTTCCTTCTGGCCGCAGGAGGATGCCCTGGGCCATGCCAGGACAGGGCGCCTCTCCTCCTCAGCACCGGGGGAAGGCGAGGCCTGAGGAAGGCCCTGGGTGCTGGGCTCAGCACGGGCGGTGTGACCCGGGGCAGAGCCCCGTCTCCTGCCAGGTGCCGGCCTGGCCGATGCGAGCGGCTCCCGTCACGCAGCTCCTCCTGCCCAGGGCTGCGGCTGGCGCACAGCCACAGCCACGTTTTCAGCAAGACTTGCCGATCCACAGCAAACCCATGGCAGCTCCCCTCCTGGCGGCTCCCCTCCTGTCCTGTCCCCTGCCCTCCCCCCCTCCCTGGGCAGGCCCCGACCCCGTGAGCGGACCGAGGGACGGCAGAGCTGTGCACACACCTCGCGCTGCCCAGAGAGCCGCTCCGGGAGCCATGGCCCTTCCTGAGGGCCGTCTCTGCGCAGGCCCAGGGTCCCGGCTGG
This sequence comes from Calonectris borealis, assembly GCF_964195595.1. Lineage (NCBI taxonomy): Eukaryota > Metazoa > Chordata > Aves > Procellariiformes > Procellariidae > Calonectris > Calonectris borealis. Next base: position 1,746 of record NW_027441608.1, read on the forward strand.
GGAGGAGCAGCTGCAGGGGGGGAGCGGGCGCAGGGCAGCTCTGTGAGGAGAGGCCCGGGCTGCCCTTGCCAGCCTGGCAACAGCCACGCCATTGGCCACGGCTGAGCCAATCAGCGGAGCCGGAGGAGGCCTGTCAGTCACAGCTGGCCTGGGGCGGGGCCGGGGGGGGCAGAGGCCGAGGGGCCTGAGGAGAAATGGGTGAGAGACGGGCAGGGGGCAGCCGGGGCTGGGGGGCAGGGCCAGGGCCAGGGCCAGGGCTAGGGCCAGGGCCAGGCCAGGCCAGGCCAGTCACCATGCCAGGACAACGGGTAGGAGAGCTGCAGGCGCTGGAGCAGGTATCTCCCAGCGAGGACAGGCCTGGGGGGAGGGAGCTGGAGACCTCACCACCCACGGGCCCCGCCTTGGCCCAGTTCAGCAGCCCTGGGCCCGAGTGCTCAGCCCCAGGGACAGCCCGACAACCAGGGTCAGAGCGGCTCCCGCTGCTGCCCCGAGAGTCACCAGCCCAAGCCCTGACAGCTGGTGTTTCATGTCCGCAGGCCAGGGGAAGGTAGAGTGGCCTCCTCTCCGACGGGAGGCTCCAAGCTTTGCAGCAGGCGTGCTCTGGTGGGACAGACCAGGTGCCTTTGCTGTCCCCAGGCCTTCCTGTGGGTCTCGTGCTCATGGACGACCCCATCTCTGTTGAGAGCCTTTCATAAATGGGGATTTCCAGACGTGTGAGGTGTTTCTCTGTCCTGGTAGAGCACGCACCAGGGCTTTGTTGTCAGAGAAGCAAGTGGGGAGCGCTCCTGGTAGGATGCAGATCCCTTGGCAGATGCTTATTCTCCTCTCTCGGCCCCAGGGTCTGGTACGTGCCTTCCCCCCCACCCAAACTGTGCTGCCGGCTCTTGGGAAATGAGGGTGCGGAGGGTGGATGGTTTTACCACAGCTGGGAGGTTCCAGTCAACCTGCCAGGGATTTTTTTCTTCCTGGTTCTTGCAGTAACAAGTTTTTTCTAAAAAAATACGTATGTTTTCCAAGGAAAGCTCTGATTGGTGTCTGTGTGGATTGTGTCTGTCCTCCGCCAGGCGCACAGTAGCTTTCAGAGGAGGAATGGGACCATTCCAGGGCAAAGTGAGCAATGGGGATCCCAAGCCTGTTTTGTTTAAGGCAGTCGGGTGCAAATGTGCACTTAGAGCTGTCTGCATTGCTTACCCTTTTGATTGCAGTGCTCCCCTCTAGTTCTCCCTAATACTCACTTCTACTCGGCTCCATCAGGTTTAAATTTCTGTCAATTTGTGCTACACCTTGCACCTGTTTCTACCTGATTCTTCACAAATTTGAAAATTCCCTCTTCAGGTCTGTCTACTTTCTTCTTCCCCTGTCCTGCAGAACCGTATTTGACTGCAGGGGCTGCAGAGTCTGTGTTTCCTCCCAGTGGTGAGGAAAATATGGACATGAAAAAGAAGTAGATACTGATTCTGAAAAGACCCCTTTCATAGGATCATACAATCATGGAATAGTTTGGGTTGGAAGGGACCTTTAAAGGTCATGTAGCCCAATCCCCCTGCCGTGGGCAGGGGCATCGTCAACTAGATCAGGTTGCTCAGAGCCCGGTCCAACCTGACCTTGAACTTGAACGCCCCCAGGGATGGGGCATCTACCACCTCTCTGGGCAACCTGTGCCAGGGTTTCACCACTTTGCAAGTTTCTTTGGGCTCATTTTCACATTCAGTTGCCTGTTGTGGGTTCTTACATGATGTGAGTTACTCTGGGTCTTAGCAATCCCTTGTTTGCGTCCCTGTGCATCAGAAACTCTCTTTGGGCACTGCTTCTGTCAGACAAGTGACGGTAGCCCTTTCTGAAAAACAGCTCATGGGTGAGTTGGTTCCTAGGCCGTAACAGAAAGGCTTCGGTTTGCATCTCCAAGAACTCGGGAGCAAACCCTGCTGATGGAAACCCTCAGAAGAAAGGGAAGACTAGAGAGAGAGAACAGATCAGTAGAGTTATGCTGCTTTACCCCAGAAGGTGTCACACCTCCTAGCACAGTGACTCTGGGTAAGGGTGCCCTCAGGGTGTTTTCTAATCTTTTCCAGTGCTCAGCACCGGAGAGCTGCCAGCCCCGGGGGAAGGGCGGCACCCCCCTTCTTTGTGCACCCCGGGCTTTTGTCACGCTGCATAACCTCCTGCGCAAACAGAAGTGGCTGATGGTGGACTTCTTGGAGGAGGCTGGTGTGGGCACGAGGAAGATCCCGGGAGCAGACTTCATTCAAGTCAGCAAAAGGGTATGTAGGGAGCAGGACAGGAGTGAACTGCTGCCACTGCCTATGTCCTTGCGTGCAGACCCATGGTGGTTCCAGTGGAGGAAGTGGTGGCGGTTCAGCAAGGGGCACTTTCTCTTGTCTTACCCTCGGAGGACGACTCCCACGGCCTGTGGAAAGCTGGAGGGGAAAGGGAGGGCAAGGATGCGAGCAGTGGGATGTCATCTAGAGCGGGTCGCGGGAGTGAGGGGTAACTGTTGCTTCACAGTCTCCAGAGAGACTCGCTGCTCAGTACTGTGGCTGCCCGGATCCTGCTGCAGACACTGAACTGGCACCACGTTTCCCAGTGTCGATACTTGACCTTTTCCCCACCGGTCTCATATATATGTTCCCATTGCGCTGCCTTCCAGCACGTATCTGTGTGCACTGCTCACCCTGAGCCTCACCTCCCACAGGGTACAGCACTACGGAGCTGTGAGGAGCACACTCAGGTCTCTGAGGCTTCGGCAGTGCAGGTGTTAACTGATACTCTAGTCCAAGCCAAAATAAGCCTTCTGGAAGCCCAGGGGGGCTGGGAAGTTTGGCACGTTAACAGCATCTGCAGAAAGCCCAGTAAAGTTGTTCATGCTTAAACCTCACCAGGTTTTCTTTGTGCTGTGCTTCCCTGCAGAACAACAACAAATCTCATCCCACCTACCTCTGGGGCAAGCCTTGCTGTATTGGTTGCCAGACCAAATTCCCATAAGAGACAAGGATCAGGAGGACGTGGTTGTCTTGTTGATTTCCTTGAAACGGGGAATTTTACAAGCAGTGCAGATCTGACTGAAGGTCAAAACCAGTGGCTGGAGATGAGGAAAGGACAATGCAGAGAGACCAGAACAGGTGAGAGGGCACAGGGTGCTGGGAGAACGTCTCTGTTACCAGTCGTGGGTGCCAGAGTGCTGTTCCTGCTCTCTCCTCCCCGGTGCATTAATTTAATCTTTTGTGTATATGCAGGGCCTTGGTAGTGCTACTGTGTGCGCACCATGTATGTGATTGGCAGGTTTCCTGCATATTTGTGGCTGATTTTCCTTATTTCTTTTAAACAGGAAAATCTTGCTATGTAGTCCCCAGGAACTTGAAGAAATGCAAAGAACTGATGAAGAAAGAGGTGCCAATCAAGGAGGGAGTGGAGGTTAGTTCTGGTTTTAAATTTTCTTGTCTGTGTTCTAGCCAAAAGCCTTGTCTTAAACAGTTGAAAGGAGCTGAACTATTGGGTATTTTTCATCCCTACACAATTCTGTGTTGCTACAGGCTTGACCAGCCATAGTCATGGACTCTGGGCCTGTCCTGTAGTGAGGTGAAAGCAGGTATTAAAAAAGAAAAAAAGCGTGCTTTTCCAAACTGTTTACAAGATCGAAAACAGCAGATGGCTGTGGGCAGGTGGGAATACACAGAAATGGGCAGTGTCACTCAGAATGAGGAACGGTGATGTGGGTACAGCCATAGTGTGACAGCGTTCGTGTCCCTGAGCAGCACAGCAAGGATGTTCAGGCGGCAAGGCCAGCTGCCAGGGGTGTGTGAACACCTCCTCCCGAGCATGGAGATGGCCATGGGAGAGGACAATGCTGTTCTTATTGCGTGTAGCAAGGGACAGTCGGTGGAAGCTGCTCTCAGCACATGGAATTAGGCGCTGTCGTCGTGGTACTCGGTGGGAAATAACATGAGGGAGGAGGCTAAGTCATGAAAGGCTGCATTAACTGTATGTGTGAAGTGACGGAAACAACTTCAGGGTGTTAAGGAGACTATTAGTTGTGATTAAGGCTGTGAGTCAGGTGATCCTTGTAGGAGCCTTCTGAGTGGGTGAGAATGGGGCAAGACCGCACGTAAGGACAGAAAAGGCTGTGGCAGTAGTTGAGCTGATCAGAACTCGAGTAGGAGATGATTTGGGCAATACCTGGCGAAGTCAGCGTCTTGTACATGTTGCGCAGACTGCGTAAGGCCTGACTGCTGGCGAGGAAAGGAGTGTGAAAGGAGTGTTGGAGGGCCAAGGAATGGGGATGGAAGTGATCACAGACTCATTTCTCGGTTTTCCATGGGCTGTCTGTACACCCCATGTAACTCCTCTTGCATTCAGAAAGAAGCGCCACCCTTTTGGTGAAGAGAGGGGGGGAAAAAAAAGGTAATCTGTGGCAGAGCTAGAACTTGGAGTGAGGTTACCATGCTTCGTCTTACCATTCTAGAGTATTAAAAAGATTTCCTGGAAACGCTTTCCCAAAATAGCAAGGCATGACTTTTGAAATAGCTGTTTTCCTAGGAGCTCCATCTGAGCTCAGCCAGCTGAGAGAGTCTTGCCTGCTGTTAGTCACTGAGGCTGATGACAGCTCTCCCAGCAGTTTTGGCAAGGTCAGACCAAGATCGATATTTACGCTTCTCTGTGCTGATTGTAATTTCTGGAACGTTTCTTGCATAAGTTGGTCTTCAGGTTTTGCAGGTTGTAGGTTTGGCAGGATCCATTGTGTCATTAACATGATAGTATTAACAAAACCTGGTGGGATGGGGTTGAGAATCAGAAGGGTAAAAGTGAGAAAGAAACTCGTGGGTTGAGATAAAAACAATTTAATAATGAAAAAGAAATTGTTTTAGAAAATTGTAAGGAAAAGGAAAAAAAAATCAACAGAGAGAGGAAAATAAAACCCAGGAAAAACAAGTGATGCAAATGAAAACAATTGCTCACCACCAACCATCTGATGCTCAGCCATTCCCTGAGCAGCGGCCCCCCTGCCACCCTCCCCCCCAGTTTTAATGCTGAGCACGACGCCATACGGTATGGGGTATCCCTTTGGTCAGTTGGGGTCAGCTGTCCCAGCTCTGTCCCCTCCCAACTTTCTGTGCACCTCCAACCTACTCGCTGGCGGGGCAGCGTGAGGAGCAGAAAAGCCTTGGCTCTGAGTAAGCACTGCTCGGCAGTAACCACAACATCAGTGTGTTATCAACACTGTTTTCAGCACAAATCCCAAACATAGCCCCATACAAACTACTGTGAAGAAATTTAACTATCCCAGCCACAACTAGGACAGTAAGGCATTTTGATTTCATAAAATTTGCAAGAGTGCTTGAACAGTTTAATGTTATGTTGAGGTACGGCAGTTCTAATGTCATCAGAAGAAAGTGAAGAGAAAGGAGGTGAAGACGGCAAAGATACTCAAAAGCGTTATAACCTTTGACAGCAGAGACATGTAATTTACAGTTTATATGAGCAGTTTTCCCTCAATGTATTGTTCTTTTCAAAGATTTATAGACTACGTTTTGCTAATTCCATATCAGAATTTAGTGATTTTAATGTAAAGCTGCCCACTGAAATGTAAAAAAAATGACCGACGTATCCTGGAAAGAAGCGTGATTACACAGACTGGATAGTTTTATTCTTGTAGCTTACAGTTCTCCTTAAAACGCAGGTGTGTGGTTTTGACTTGTGCTGTGCAGTGATTATAAAAAAACCCTCAAACATAAAAAACCACCCCTGAAACTTTGAAATTAGAGGTGGTGAGACAGATCACATTTTCTGCTGGGGGCCAGGCCAAAAAGTTCTCATGGTCTTGAGCAGCAGAGCAGGCAGCAAGGCTGGTTGCCAGGGGTGTGTGAACAGCTCTTCCCGAGTGTGGAGATGACTAAAGCCAACCATCTTGCGCACCTATAAAGGGTGGTCCTAAGTGAGGCCCTTTGAGCTCTCCTGGACCGCAGCGAGCTGCGCCCAGCATCTCCCTCCGAGATGAATGCTCCTCAGAGTTTGCAAACTCTCGAGTTTGCAGTATTCGGAGGATCGTCGCCGGCTGGCACAGGACCTGGGCTGCAATACTCCTTGAGGCTCAACCCTTCTCCCATTGAGAAATGCCAAGACATTTTAGGTGAGTATTTCACTGAACTCGAGGGGGGAGTGTTAACAGATATATCTTTGTATATTTATCCATCTTTGCATCCGCGTGTGTGTGTGTATTGATGGAAGTATCTGCTAGCAAATATAGTCTGCTAAAATCTTATGATCTATCTTAAGATTGTAAATGAACCTTAGGCTGCTGCTGAACAGATATAATCCCTTAGACATATACCGTCGACCAAGTCTGGGACTAGGGGTGGATCTAGCTGGGTCTACTCTGAACCTCGTGACTCAGTGGGAGGGTCTTCCTTAACCTTTTCCTTCTCGGCCTCTGTATAAGTCATCCCAACTCAGTTCTGACACAATACACTGGCTTCGGCTGGGATAGAGGTAATTTTCTGGCTAATAGCCGGTATAGTGCTGTGTTTTGGATTTAGTATGAGAATAATGTTGGTAACACGCTGATGTTTTAGTTGTTGCTAAGGAGTGTTTACACTAGCCAAGGACATCTCAGTTTCCCGTGCTCTTTTCCTTTGTGTGCTTCATCTGCGTAGTAAGTGATAGAGCGAACCTTGCCATCGAACTCTGTTAAGTGGCGCGTTTATAAATTCCTATTAAAATCACTTTCTGCTAATACCGTCAACAGTGATTCTTTGAGCAGCCTCTAAACCACTCTTTCGTGACAGCAGGGGAGAGGACAATGCTGTTCTGTTGTGTGTAGCAGGGGACGCGCAGTGGAAGCTGCTCTAAGGGCCTGTAATTAGGAGCTGTCATTTTGGTACTCGGTGGGAAATAACATGAGGAAAGAGGCTGTCATGGGACTCTTAGTTGTGATTAAGTGAGTGAGACGATCCTTGTCAGAGCTTTCTGAGTGGGTCAGAACGGGGCAAGACTGCACGTAAGGGCAGAAGGGTTCCCTTTGTTGGCTCGGTCTCTAATTCTTACCCATAAGCTTTCAAGCTGCTCGTGGCTATTCTTGTTCTTCAGAGAGAGCTCTTCACAACCTGTCCGTTTCCTGACATAGAGGGACACCCCTCCGCCCCTCCTTCCTCGCCTGTCCCTTCTGAACAGCTGGTAGCCATCGACAGCAGCGCTCCAGCCGTGGGATTCGTCCCACCGCCTTTCGGTAGTGGCAGCTAGGTCGTAGCTTTCTAGCAGCACGGTGGCTTCCAACTCCTCTGGTTTGTTGCCCAGCTGCGTGCATTGGTGCAGAGGCACTTCAGCTGGGCTGTAGGCTGTGTCATCTTTTTAGAGGAACACACCTTGATTCCTTTGAGGTATTTCTCCGGTGCTTCCCTGTTGGCCTGTACTACCTAGGAACTGTGCCGCAAGTGACATCACAAGCACCCACAATAGTTGCGCTGGCAACTATTAAGTTACAAGTGACATCGTGTGAAACTGCAAAAACTAGATTCCCACGCCTGCCTAAACAGGAACTATGCCGTAAATGACATCACAAGCACAGGCACAGACCAGGTTCCTGTGCCTGCCCAATCAGGAACTGTGCCACAAGTGACATCACAAGCACCTGCACAAGACAGGTTCCCACGGCTGCCGTATGAGCTAGAAATCGACCTGTGACATTAAAACAGCAGGATAAGCCAGGTTCCCGTGTCAGCCATGTCACCTAGTCAGCCACCCGTGACGTCACAAGCACCCGCACAAGCCGGGTTCCCACGCCTGCTCAGTCAGGTACTAACCCAGCAGTGGCATAAACACCTGCACAAAAGCCAGGTGCTTGTGCCTGCCCAATCAGGAATTGTGCCAAAAGTGACATCAGAAGCACATTTTCTGCTTGTTCCGCTATCCTGCTTTCTCTTAAACTTGTTTGTACCACTATCATAAATTCCTTGCTTACTCTGGAGCTAAGACAATGTAAGATGCTTTTTTCGGGCCGGTCTTCTCCTGTCAGGCAGAGATATCCGTGTAGACATGCTCGGTCACAGAGGCAAAAGGACTAACGGGTGGGTGCGTGCTTAGTGATGGTTCTCCCTTATCAAAAGTGCTGTCAGTCACGTCAGGCAATAATGCTTTCAAGGGGTTTCAGATCGGTGGGACTTACAGAATAATTACGTGGTTATTACCGTGGTAGTCTGAGGGTATGAGAACAAAGATCTGGGGAGGAGAGGGTAATTTTATTTTTTACAACACAGTTTTTGTGGGTCAGTGACGACAATCATGGAGGCGGTGGCTGAGATTCTGTAATGGAGATTCTTTTGTTCTGGAACTGAAGCCCAAATCATCCTCTAACAGTCTTAGTCAGACTGCTGAATCTGGGAGCATACAGTTTCTTTTCTTAAACTGAAGATAATGCAGTTAGAGGAAGAGCCTGTTTGGAAGTTTTAGTGGTCTGGGGACAGAAGCCAGTTGGGGGCGGGGCCCTCGGGGGTGGGGGCTGTTTCTGCCCCGTGCCCTTGGCCTGGAGCTCAGCTGGGAACGGGCTTTCCCAAATCCTGCTGGAAGGAGCCAGATGTGGGAGCTGTGCCCGAGCGGGGGGACAGGGAGCACCCCTGGACCAGCCTCAGGACCTGCGGCAAACCTGCCTTCAAATCAGCTCTTCCCAGCTGGACACTGCCCAGGAGCAGCTCGGAGCGTTGCTGTTCTCCTTCGGGAAGCACGGTACGCACCAAGCACACCCAGAGCTGCGCCTGTGCCAGGAGAAGACTTCAAGCACAGGCGGGCCGATGGTGACAGTTCCCACCGTCTGTCCAGCTCAGGAGAGTGCAGGGAAGGTGCACGGAGGGGACACCGACCGGTTGTCACTTCTCGTGCGGGAACAGGATTTAACAGCAGAAGGGAGGCAGGGTGAAAGGGCCTCTGAGGTCAGAAGTACGTCAGAGGGCGGGCGGAGTCACGGTGAGAGCAGAGGGAGAAGAGCAGGAGATGCAGGCGGCGCGGCTGGGACAACGCCTCCGAGGTGACATCGGCCACACAAACACCGCGACAGAGAGAGGCACTGGAGGGGGTGGGGGGGTGAGAAGGTGCCCGGGTGCGAGGAGAGCAGGGGGAGACGGGAGACAGCGACGGAGGTGGAGGGGAAAAGCCCGGGGTGCTGGGAGTGAGGACGCTCCTGCTGGGCAGGTGCTTGTGATGTCCCTGGTGGCAGAGGAGCCGACAGGGCAGGAGCAGGCCCCGGGCGGGTGCAGCTGCTGGTGTCGTCATTAACTGCAGTTTTCACATCTTTTCAGAGAAGAGGCAGTCAGCTGCGAGTTCACAGCGCTGGCTGCTCTGCAGATCTTTTCTCTTCCCTGTCCCTGCCTCTCCCTTTCCCGGTCTCCTTCCCTTTTTCCCCTCTGTCCCGCTCCCTCGGCCTGCCTGTGTCGGTCTGTCCCTCTGTCCTTCCTCCCGCCCTCCTCTGCTCTCTCTGTCCCTCTGTCCTTCCTCCCGCCCTCCTCTGCTCTCTCTGTCCCTCTGTCCTTCCTCCCGCCCTCCTCTGCTCTCTCTGTCCCTCTGTCCTTCCTCCCGCCCTCCTCTGCTCTCTCTGTCCCTCTGTCCTTCCTCCCGCCCTCCTCTGCTCTCTCTGTCCCTCTGTCCTTCCTCCCGCCCTCCTCTGCTCTCTCTGTCCCTCTGTCCTTCCTCACGCCCTCCTCTGCTCTCTCTGTCCCTCTGTCCTTCCTCACGCCCTCCTCTGCTCTCTCTGTCCCTCTGTCCTTCCTCACGCCCTCCTCTGCTCTCTCTGTCCCTCTGTCCTTCCTCACGCCCTCCTCTGCTCTCTCTGTCCCTCTGTCCTTCCTCACGCCCTCCTCTGCTCTCTCTGTCCCTCTGTCCTTCCTCCCGCCCTCCTCTGCTCTCTCTGTCCCTCTGTCCTTCCTCCCGCCCTCCTCTGCTCTCTCTGTCCCTCTGTCCTTCCTCCCGCCCTCCTCTGCTCTCTCTGTCCCTCTGTCCTTCCTCACGCCCTCCTCTGCTCTCTCTGTCCCTCTGTCCTTCCTCACGCCCTCCTCTGCTCTCTCTGTCCCTCTGTCCTTCCTCCCGCCCTCCTCTGCTCTCTCTGTCCCTCTGTCCTTCCTCCCGCCCTCCTCTGCTCTCTCTGTCCCTCTGTCCTTCCTCCTGCCCTCCTCTGCTCTCTCTGTCCCTCTGTCCCGCTGCTCATTACCACGTTCCTGGCTGCCCCTGCCCCTTCCCCTCATCCCCTTCTCCCTGTCCCTCCAGGGGTTTCCTTTCTCCACTCCCTGTCCAGCCCCTCCCTTGTTCCTGCCGTCCCTCTGTCCTGCTCCCGTCCCTCTGTCCGTCTCCCGTTCCTCTCGGGCCACCCCACCGCCCTGCCCCACCCCTCTTTGCCGCTCTCTCCCTCTCCCCTCCTCCTCCCGGCTCCACCGGGGCTCCGGGACCCCCGCAGCCCCGGAGGGGCGGCCCTGGGGCCTGTGGGGGGCAGGGCCGGGCCGGGCGAGGACGACGGTGTCCTCGCAGGGTCAGACAGCAAGGCAGGCACACCCTGCGGCATGCCGGGAGCTGTAGTCCTGGGTCTGCCGGGTGGCCATGTTGGCTCCCAGGGCATGCCGGGAGCTGTAGTCCTGGGCCTGCCAGGTGGCCATGTTGGCTCCCAGGGCATGCCGGGAGCTGTAGTCCTGGGTCTGCTGGGTGGCCATGTTGGCTCCCAGGGCATGCCGGGAGCTGTAGTCCTGGGCCTGCCAGGTGGCCATGTTGGCTCCCAGGGCATGCCGGGAGCTGTAGTCCTGGGTCTGCTGGGTGGCCATGTTGGCTCCCAGGGCATGCCGGGAGCTGTAGTCCTGGGTCTGCCGGGTGGCCATGTTGGCTCCCAGGGCATGCCGGGAGCTGTAGTCCTGGGTCTGCCGGGTGGCCATGTTGGCTCCCAGGGCATGCCGGGAGCTGTAGTCCTGGGCCTGCCGGGTGGCCATGTTGGCTCCCAGGGCATGCCGGGAGCTGTAGTCCTGGGCCTGCTGGGTGGCCATGTTGGCTCCCAGGGCATGCCGGGAGCTGTAGTCCTGGGTCTGCCGGGTGGCCATGTTGGCTCCCAGGGCATGCCGGGAGCTGTAGTCCTGGGTCTGCCGGGTGGCCATGTTGGCTCCCAGGGCATGCCGGGAGCTGTAGTCCTGGGTCTGCTGGGTGGCCATGCTGGCTCCCAGGGCATGCCGGGAGCTGTAGTCCTGGGTCTGCCGGGTGGCCATGCTGGCTCCCAGGGCATGCCGGGAGCTGTAGTCCTGGGCCTGCCAGGTGGCCATGTTGGCTCCCAGGGCATGCTGGGAGCTGTAATCCTGGGTCTGCCGGGTGGCCATGTTGGCTCCCAGGGCATGCCGGGAGCTGTAGTCCTGGGCCTGCTGGGTGGCCATGTTGGCTCCCAGGGCATGCCGGGAGCTGTAGTCCTGGGTCTGCTGGGTGGCCATGTTGGCTCCCAGGGCATGCCGGGAGCTGTAGTCCTGGGTCTGCTGGGTGGCCATGTTGGCTCCCAGGGCATGCCGGGAGCTGTAGTCCTGGGCCTGCCGGGTGGCCATGTTGGCTCCCAGGGCATGCCGGGAGCTGTAGTCCTGGGGCACAGGCTGCTGGTCAGCCATGTCGGTCTTGGGAACAGCAGGGATCAAGGGAGATGAAATGCCGTGGGGTCGCTCTGCCGGGGATGCTGAAATGCCCTGAGTGCTGCAGGGAGATTTCTGGTTTGCAGCAGCAAAGCTAATCACTAAAGGAGACCGATCCTCCGCGGGTGGCATCTTTGCTGGCTCTTCGTCACCCTGTCAGTGGCTTTTGGGGGCTTTGGCTGGTGGGACCCATAAGGCACGTTATGACAATTTCCCTCCCGAACTATTTAATCAACCAGTCTTTATAGTATGAAAGTGTATTAACTTTGTTTGTAGTTATGAGTTCACATGATGTGCTGTAATGTGATGAGGTAGTGGAGTTTTACTGAAGACTTTGGTATTTTCATGCTGAAGTAAAACAAACAAAAGGACAGCCCAGCCTTGGAAAGAAGGACTTTGCCTCTGGGAAGCTCAGGGCTGTCCATGAAGGATAAAGGACACCCCAGGTCAGCCAAGATAACGCCAGCATCCTAGCTGTCGCGAATGAGTGGTTTAGAGGCCGCTTAAAGAATCACCATCAAAGGTATTAGCAGAAAGTGATTTTAACAGAGATTTATGAAGGTGCGACCTAACAGAATTCGATGGCAAGGTTCACTCTATTACTTATTACATGGATGAAACATATAAAGGAAAATCGTCTAAGGGTTTATATCTCAGGGATTATATGTGTTTAGCAGCAGTCTAGGGTTCATTCACAGTTTAGCAGCGCTTAATCATCAACTAATAATTAACAAACTTTAGTAGCACTTAATCATTACTAATTTAATATTTACGAAATAAGTGTTAGTAGAGTCTACTATAATCACGACTTAATTACAGATTATGCTTACTATTAGTCCACACATACAGACAGGCAGAAATATAAAAAATATATATGTACAGAAGGTATACCTGTTAGAAGTTCCCCTTGATTTCAGTGAAGAAATATTCACGTCGAACGTCTAGGCATTTCTTTCTCAACAGGCGAAGGGATGAGCTTCGAGGAGTGAAGGGGTTCAGCCCAGGTCCCGTCGTTGGCGACAGGCCTCCGAATATCTCAGACTCGAGAGGTCGCAAGCTCTGAGAGGCTCCCACTCTGAGGGAGATGCTGGGCGCAGCCGCTGCGGTCCAGGAGAGCAAAAAGGGCCTCACTTAGGACCACCCTTTATAGGTTCGCAAGATGCTTGGCTTTGGTCATCCGTAAATTTCCATCCTGGCCGCAGTCCCAGGTGGCAATTACTAAAAATTCTCAAGGTTTCGGTGTTGTTCTACCTGACACCCGGGCCAGGCAGTGGGAGGACGTTCCCAGCCTCAGCCGTGCAGAGTTTCTGATACAGTCAAGGAGCGCTCAACCGCCAGACTCAGAATTCCAAGACCGAGGTTTCACGGAAATTTCTGAGATCAACAAGCGGCCTAGGAGAGCGGGGGGAACGCACCACCACACGAGCCCATCTGACACGTCTTTGAAACCCCCCCAGCATCGTTTGGTGTCACAGATCAGTAACTCTAGCAAGACTGACTGCAGGGACTTCTGTATCAATAGGAAGCAGCAAGAATGCTGCAAAACTAGAGTTGCTTTGCAAAGTTTGACTCTGATTAGTAATCGGTAGTGTGGGTGCTAGTGATTAGTCAAGTCGTCTGGTCCCTGAAGGACTGAAGGGTATAAGAACCCTGTGTAAAGGCACATTTAGGGTGCCCCAGTTGGGCTGGAGCACGGCATGCGCATGAAAAAATATTTGCCCCTGTAATTCTATACTTTGCATCCAAGCCTCTCGCCTCGGTCAGCGCGGGCCAGTGCGAATTTTTCATCACATCAGCTCGGGGCTCACCTGTGGGCAGGGGGGTTTGTTGGATGAGGTCCAGGCAGCGACGGACGAGGCCGTAGAGGGGGTGGAGCGAGCTGGGCAGCCGGTGCAGCGTCAGCTCCGGGGTCTTGGCATGCGAGCCCTGGCCAGTGATGCCTGCTCGCCAGCCAGCTGCGAGCTGAGTTTTCTGCGCTCAGCCGGTCCCTGCCTGGCCCCCTGGGGCAGCTGCAGCTCCATCGCAGGGCTGGATGCAGCTCGCCGGCAGTGATGCTGTGCTGGGGCAGCGATGCAGATGCCAGTACTGGGGCGCTGATGCTGGTACTGGGGCAGTGATGGAGGCCTCCGTCCTCCCAGCGTTGATGATAATCAACGTGGTTTCTCCCACGGGCGCCCGCCACCCGGGGCGATGCCCCGTCTACCCATCCTCTCAGCCACCCGCGGGGTGGGCAGGGGCTGCATTAACCCTGCCACACCCCGTCCCGCTGCGCAAATGACTGCAAGCAGAGAGAGGCGCTGCAAAGTGAACACCCGTCTTTTAATGAATTAAGGAAGACAGGGGTCTGGGAGAGGGCTGGGGCTGGAGCAGCTGGGTGCAGGTCTCTGCCCCGGGCTCTCCTCTGCGCGTGGGTGCTACGGGGGATGGTGCTGGACTGGTGAGTTATGGGCAGTCGTACTCATTGGCTATCTCCATGTCGATCTCCCTCTGCCCAAAAAACTGCAACTGACCCGGTGACATCTGCAGGGCCACCCGCTCCCGCTCCTCCTGGGCCAGCTTCTTGATGCGCTCCTGCTTGGGCCGCTGCTCAGGTGTGATGGGCACCGACTCCTCCTGCTCCTCGAGATGGGTGGGCACAGCCATGAGGCCTCCCCAGGGCCTGAGGGATAGCACGGAGTCGGCGGGAGGGCACAGCAGCCGTGGCGGCATGCACAGCTGCTGCGGCAGCCCCTCCTGTGGGGTTTGGCCCCCCATGGGCGACAGGCGCAGCCAGCTGCGGCTACTTGGGTTTGGCAGCTGCCCCAGTGCTGCCTCGCTGCTCGATGCCGCCGCCGGTGCCGTCTCCTTCTTGCTGTCAGCCAGGGGCGTGGAGGCAGCCGGCTCCATGCTGGGTCTCAGGACTACCGGCAGGGGATTGGGGAGCCTCGGGGGCACGCTGGGGCCGGCCTGGGGCTCCGGGTCGGGCGGACCCATGGCGATCATTCCGCCAGCAATTGGTTCAGCCAGCCTTGCAAGGGTTTGATTTTTCATACCACAACTTCCCGTCTCAATGATTTCCTACCCTGCAGATTTCCTGTCTCAATGCTGATTTCCCACCCCCATGACGATTTCCCGTCCTAATGATGGTTTCCCATCCCAATGATGATTTCTCAGCCCCAGGATGGTTTCCTATCCCCACGATTTCCCATCCCAAGCGTGATTTTTGCGGGGAGGTGAATTTCCTGTCCAAGGGGAAGGGATGGGGCCGGCATCGGTGACCCTGCGATGCCAACGTGTGTGCTGCCCCTTCCTGCCCCGGTGGTGGGGTTGGGGGGGTTGGGGTGCTTTTGGGTTGTTTTTGTCCTCCCCCTCTCTGCCCTGGGGGGGGAAACTGCTGCTCCCAACTGTGGTGGAACCGGGGCTGGTACTGGTACTGTGCAGTCATGATGGGGACCTGTCACCTAAATCTGGCAACTGGCCCGTGCTGACTGAAGAGAGAAGCTGGGATGCAAAGTATAGCATGACAAGAGGAATTCTTGGGGGTCCCACGGCAATGTACGATTTAATCCATTTATCAGTGAGGCAGTGCATTTACTCACTTCGTTAATGTTGGAACAATTATTTTTGCTGAAGTTGGCAAACTTTTCTACCCGGAAACCAGGCACGCCCACCAAACAGGTTCTGAAAGGCTCTGTTGCCGTAGCAAGAGACAAACAAAACGCAGATTGACCTGTTTTGTTTGCCCAGGTAGCCCACATATTTTCCCTAGGCTCTATGTGATGTATGGACATGGTCACGGGGACTACCATCACTATTACTAATGTTCCAATCACCAGGTTTCGTAGTTGTTTTGCTTTACTTTCCATGCGAACCGCTTTTGACATTTTTCTTTTGTTGCAACCCATTGGTTAAAGGGTACTTTCCAGATCTCTGGCACCAGGTTATGTCGTTTACACTCAACACCTAAAATAATAGGCAAGCAAGCTCTTTCAGCAGTTAATCTAGTCCACTGGTTACAGCTGATCTGATATGAAAGTGTGTTAGTTATCTCATGCCCAGTAATCAATAATATTTTAGTCAAATCAATTTCTTTTTGATAACAGTGATCACACCATCGATTAGCGTGATTAAGCCGAACCCACCATTTTTTCCCACATTGATAACATTCACATAACACCCAGGGTTTACATCGGTGACAGTCTTCGCGTCTGATTTTGCTTTTTTCTATTTTATAAGGAGAGTTCATAACAACGTGCAGTCTCGGTCGTTACAATTCCTTTGATACGTCTTCCTCTTCTTGTGAGAGTGCAGGCTTCACCGCTCGGCTAGGCACCCATATTGGTCCCTTATCTGTGGAAACACACATGTATCCCCTCCCATTAAATATTACCGAAACTGGGCCCAGCCACATGCCAGTGACTGGGTCTCGATACATTACTTTTAGTTTTGGAAGCGTTGTATGAGAGTTAAACTTAAGGTTTTGGTGAAGTATTATAATCGATGGCTCTTCTCTGTCTCCCATCAGACACAAATAATTTAGAGTAAATAGGACTTTATGCAGTCTCATTTGCGGGTCCTTTTCTTCCTCCTTTTGCTTTGCTAGATAGTCCTTCAATACCTGATGCGTGCGTTCTACAAGGCTCTGCCCCGTCGGTGAGTGTGGGATGCCAGTAATATGCTTGACCCCCCATCTCATCAGAAAGGTTCTCAACTTCTGACTGGTGTAAGCAGGGCCATTGTCTGTTTTCAGTTGTTCTGGCCCACCCAACACTGCGAAGCAAGCAAGGAGGTGCTTACACACATGATGAGCCTTCTCACCCGATAAAGCCGTGGCCCATATTACTTTAGAGAAGGTATCTATGGTGACACGTACGTATTTGAGCTGCCCAAATTCAGCAATGTGAGTGACGTCAGTCTGCCAGAGCTCTAAAGCCTTGAGACCTTTTGGATTAACGCCCAGCCCTATTCCAGGTCCATGATTTCCACACTTGGGACAGGCCTGTATGATAGAGCGAGCTTCGTTTTCTGATAACCCATATTGCCTTCTTAAACCCTTTGAGTTTTGATGAAATATTTCATGACCCTGCCTAGCTTGTAAAAATTTATCTACAGGTGGTACATGACACGCTGGACTGACAAGATTGTCCGCTATCTGATTGCCTTGTCCTAAACCCAACTCCCATTGACGGCTACGGATATGAATGACACAACACGGAGCCGCTCGCTGGGAGATGGTCGATCTCAATTGAATAAATAGTTTCCCTAGCTGAGGATTATTTGTTTCCCTAATCAGCGCATCTTGAATTCTTGGTATAAGCCCAGCTACATATAGAGAATCAGTCACCACATTCAAAGGATGATCAAGCCAATTCCCTAATGCCCATACCACTGCCATTAATTCTAAAGTCTGTAAAGTATCTCCAGCTTGCCCTTGCAAAATCTTTTTGCACCATTGATCTGTTTCCCACCATACGCACGCAGCTTGTCTAGAACGTTTTCCCGCATCTGTGTATACCGTCAACCCTTCGAGTATCGGGCTATCAACCACTTTAGATTTTTCTAGCCACTGATTTCGTTTTAGAATCTGCCACAATTTCCCTTGAGGTTGCTGAGAATGCACCTTTCCGCTAAATCCTAACAGAGATTCTTGAAAGGCCAGCACGTGGCGTATCCACCACTCTACATCTACAGCGTTAACAGGAATACTGATGTCTGCTGGTTCCTGTCCTGTCAGCTCTATAATTAGCGTTCTCCCTTTTCGGATTAATTCCCCTACGGCTTCAGGACGAGTTTGTATACTGCAACGTGGTTGTACCCGTAAGAAAACCCATTCCAAAATTTGAAAAAAGGAGGAATTTGGCAAGTTATCATTACTCGTGTTGTCAATGGCAGTCACGGAGTTCATTCCCTGTTGTCCCTTCGTCTCCCCCTTCTTGTTTTGCCATTGACATATAACGGCAAAAGGTGATTCTTCGGTGTTACAGATAAGCAAAGAAAGTGGCAGTTCAAGGATTCTTCTTGCAGTCCAGGCTATAGTAAGTTTGTTTATAATGTGCTGTAAGGCTACGTGATGTTTGTCCGTCATATGAATTTCAGCTGCAGGCTGAGTGCCACGCAGTAATTCAATTAGTGGTTTAATGTCTGCATTGGTAATGCCAGCGCAGTTGCGAACCCATTGGATGTCGCCTAAGACCGTCTGCACATCAGCCAATGTTTTGAGTGGAGTTTTTAATGCCATTTTTTGTGGACGAATTTTTGCCTGTTCAATGATCCACCCTAGGTATTTCCAAGGTGGAGACCTCTGGATCTTTTCTGGTGCAATTACAAGTCCCTTGTCTGCTAGCATGGTTGTTAATTGTTGTATATGATGCACTTCAAAAGGAACTTGTTGACAGCACAAAATATCATCCATATAATGACAGATGATAGTTGCAGGCCATTTTTTTCTTATCGGTTGCAGTGCCCAGGCGACATATAATTGACACAATGTAGGAGAGTTTTTCATCCCTTGTGGAAGTACCACCCGCTCATACCGCTCTGCTGGTGCTGCTTTATTTATCGAGGGTATGGAAAAGGCAAATCTCTGAGTGTCCTGAGGGTGCAGTGGGATTGTGAAAAAGCAGTCCTTTAAATCAACTATAAGTATGTGCCAATTTTCAGGTAACATATTAGGTGATGGCATTCCAGGTTGTAAGGCTCCCATAGGCAACATTTGGTCATTTATTTTCCTCAAATCATGTAGTAAACGCCACTTCCCACTTTTCTTAGGGATGACAAAAATAGGAGTATTCCATGGACTGACAGATGGTTTGATATGTCCCTCTATAAGTTGGTCGGATACCAGTTGTTTAGTTATTTGCAATCGCTCTTTAGTCATGGGCCACTGGTCAACCCAAACAGGGTCATTGGAGATCCATGTTAACGGTGGGTTGGGCGATTGCTCCCCAGTGCCCATGACTAAAAATGCTTTGTAGTCAGCATTGCCCCGATCTGACTGAGAACATCACGTCCAATTAATGCCTCCAAATTTCCAGGGAGCGACAAAACATGGACCTTCAGTGTTGCCCTCTGGCCTTCCGGGAAACTCACTTGAACCGGTTTACTACTTATATATGAGGCTGAGTTCCCTCCCACTCCTGCAATTAATGCCTTTGGGGTTTCTATTTCCCACTGCAACGGCCAATTTGCTCGATTTATAATAGTTATGTCGGCCCCAGTGTCTAACATTGCATTGATTCTTATTGAAAGGTTATCCTGAGTCAAAGTCACAGTTTCGAGTGGGCGATGGTCTAATTTTGTAGTGAAACATACAGCAGGTCCAGTAGAACCAAATCCTTTACACCCACGCTCTTCCCAATCTTGGTTTGATCGATTTAAAGGATTTTTAAAAGCTAATATCTGGGCTATCCGACTGCCCTTTGGGATGAAGAGAGGAGGACTAATTGTATAGGCCATAATATGAATTTGACCAGTATAGTCTGCATCAATGACTCCAGGAATTACGATCAATCCTTTTATTCCTGCAGAAGATCGACCTAAAAGGATTCCACCTATCCTATTACTATCAGCTACTAAAGGCCCTACCGCATTGCTAGGGATTTTGCACACTTCTGTATTGGTTAAAGTGAAATCTATTGTTGTTTCCAGGTCGACTCCCAAACTTCCTTTGGTGGCAGCCGAGTGTTTTAGTAAAAACCCTGATTGCTGCTGTTGTTCTGAGGGGGCATTTGTTTCTGCACGCGGCCTCTCCTCGCGCTCAATTTGAAGTTTCCCGAACAGACCTTAGTAGCATGGGTATTTTTTTGACACCTATCGCACCATACGGGAGCACGACAATTTCGCTTGCTATGCCCCTGTTCCCCGCAACGATAGCAGATGCCTTTAAAGGGCTGAACTATTCCTGGAGAGTGTTTTCGCCTAACAACAGCTGCCAACGGTTGCACTACTTCTTTGACAGCACTTTGCAGCACAGCTGCCATCGACTCATTTTGTTGTTGAACTCCTGCTTTTTCCACCCGAGAAAGCATTTCTTCCACTCCTGCCCCTTTGGGCAGACTGGCTAGAATGGCCCTGGTAGTGTTATTGGCGTTATCAAAGGCCAAAATTCTAAACATTTGTTGTTTATTGTTCTCTCCCAAATCTGGGTGGTTCATTACTGCATCCCAAAGCCTATCAATAAAGTTGCTATACTTCTCAGTTGCACCTTGCGTCACTGAGCTGAAAGAAGGGCCTTCCGATCCTGGTAAGGAAAGAAACGCATCTAAAGCAAGCTTAGAAGATAACTGTAACATTGACAGGAAAAGTTAGTTGGACATTTATATCAGCATAACGTCCCCCACCAATGAGCATTTCTGCTGTGACCCCATATAATGGATCCCCTTGTTGTTGATGTTGGGCAGCAGCATTCACTGCCCTCTGAGACCATGACGATCCCCATAACAAAAACTGTGTAGGTGTCAACAGAAGCCTCATCAGACTTTGACAATCATGAGGACACATCAAATCAGCAGAAAAAATCCAAATAACAATTTGTCGCGAGGCTTCCGATTTAACACCATACTGCGATATAGTATTTTTGGCTTGTTGTAGAATCTTCCAATCATGCGGTTCCCATTTTCCTTGACCGTTGTACTGTACCACCGGAAAAGCCATGGGGCCAATGTCGGATACAACTCCCCACTGTCCATCCAAAATAGCATCCCGAACAACTCCACTCCATCGGCCGGGATGGGTAGCCGCGGTAGGTCCGGAGAAACAGGGTGGCAAGTTGTCTCTCGAACCGGCGGTTGACCAAGGTTCTCCTTTTTGCTGAGTCTGTGAAGTCAAGTCCTTTAGTTGTTGCACAACCTCTTTTAACAGCTGATTAATACTGTCTGTGGAATTTTTCTCTTTTCCGCTGGATGGCGGTGTGGCAGCACCGGAGGAATCATCGGAGAGTGGCAAGGGGGGGTGGAGAGGAGGGGCGGTGGGAGGAGGGCGGCACGTTTCCCGCCTGGAATCGGGGGGGTGGGTGGAGCTGGCCACTCCTCCCCCTTCATGCCCAGTGGTTGCTCTTCCGCGTTCGCCTCACACTGCTGCTGTGCTTTAGCCCCGGCAACTTCCAGCTGCTGTGGCGCAGATGATATTGTCGGGCAAGATGGCGAACATAGACTGTCGGGCGTTTTTAAGTCCCGCTCAACTCTATCGCGCAATTCGGCAACAGTCTTACAGGTGGACCCCGTCATACCCTTCACAGCAGGCAGCCCAAAAAATCGCGCGAAAGGTCCCGCCTTGGATTCCATGCTCTTAGACTGTTCCGGCATGGGGTCCGGAGCCAGCATCTGAACAGCCGCACACGCCACCTCCCGTTCAGCTTTCATAGCTCTTAAAGTGTCTAGTACGTCTCCCCACAAGTCTGACACAGACTTAATGTCCTTCTCAAATTTCTTATCACCTCCAGTAAGCTTCTGCCACATTAGTTCTCCCAGCTCCCGCCATTCAAGCACAGAAAACAACGGGTGAGTGTCTTTAAAATGTCCCAAACGTTGTCCTAACTTAATTAGCTTGATAAGCTGTTTCACCGTTGTCTCGATCCCTCTCTTAGAGAGTAGTCCTGCGAGCAACGCAGCTGCTGCCTCACTCTCCATGATGGCAGCGCACCCTCTGGGAGGCAGTTGGCCACCCTGCACCGATATCTATTCTATCTGTTTGAGCAATAGAATAGTACAACTCCCAGTCGCTGGTTTCCCACTCCCCTTCTCTCGCTGCGCTTACCGCAGTCTCGAAGAATTGTAGTCTCTGCTACCAGACCTCTGGGTTACGAGCCCAGCAGGTTTCCACATCCTCTGCTACCAGATGTCGGAGTGACCCGGGGTCGGAATAGGAGCGCGTTCCCGGAGTAATGAGGAGTCCCAATGTGGGTATGGTCATTCTCCTTTATTTCAAGATATTGTGCTACTTTTATAAGCTAGCCACACTAACACGCGCATCTACGAATCCTCTATTGGTTTACAGTCAGCAAGCACACGAATCTTAACATACACAGATTGGTCAAAAGCAGGTGTCCACGCGAACGCTTCCTGCGCCTGCATTCCGTTACCTAATCTACTGATATTTACATTCCTCAGCCTGTTTTTTCCCTACTCTACTATCACTTCAGAGACTCTAAAACTACAATTGCTCTTTAGCAGCCTTCTACTATTACTAACAAATCCTCAGTGCTTGGGATGTTCATAGGATGATTTTTATTTAATAAAAATCCCTCCACAGCTGTCCACCTTGCCCGGTCTCTCAGAGGACCCTTCTGTTGTGGGGTTGTTGAGGGTTGAAGAACAACAGGTACCAATCGCTACCACAACAGTGCACCGGCGACAATACCGCACCAACCGAGACTCCCTGATCCCCATCCATGAGCTGATTCGTCGACCGGAGAGCCAAGGAGCGATCAGCAAGACTCGCTCACCCTTCAACAGTCCCATATGGCCAGTGCCAAAGTCTACTGGAGAGTGGAGACTAACAGTAGACTACCGTGGCCTGAACGAAGTCACGCCGCCACTGAGTGCTGCCGTGCCGGACATGCTAGAGCTTCAATACGAACTGGAGTCAAAGGCAGCCAAGTGGTACGCCACCATTGACATTGCTAATGCCTTCTTCTCCATCCCTTTGGCAGCAGAGTGCAGGCCACAGTTTGCTTTCACTTGGAGGGGCGTCCAGTACACCTGGAACCGACTGCCCCAGGGGTGGAAACACAGCCCTACCATTTGCCATGGACTGATCCACACCGCACTGGAACAGGGTGAGGCTCCAGAACACCTGCAGTACATTGATGACATCATCGTGTGGGGCAACACAGCAGGGGAAGTTTTTGAGAAAAGGGAGAGAATAATTCAAATCCTTCTGAAAGCCGGTTTTGCCATAAAACAAAGTAAGGTCAAGGGACCTGCACAGGAGATCCAGTTTTTAGGAATAAAATGGCATGATGGACGTCGTCAGATCCCAATGGATGTGATCAACAAAATAACAGCCATGTCCCCACCAACTAGCAAAAAGGAAACACAAGCTTTCTTAGGCGTTGTGGGCTTTTGGAGAATGCATATTCCAGATTACAGCCTGATTGTAAGCCCTCTCTATCAAGTGACCAGGAAGAAGAACGATTGCAAATGGGGCCCTGAGCAACAACAAGCCTTTGAACAAACTAAACAGGAGATAGTTCATGCAGTAGCCCTTGGGCCAGTCCGGGCAGGACAAGATGTGAAGAATGTGCTCTACACTGCAGCCGGGGAGAATGGTCCTACTTGGAGCCTCTGGCAGAAAGCACCAGGGGAGACTCGAGGTCGACCCTTAGGGTTCTGGAGTCGGGGATACAGAGGATCGGAGGCCCGCTACACTCCAACTGAGAAGGAGATATTGGCAGCATATGAAGGGGTTCGAGCTGCTTCGGAAGTGGTTGGTACAGAAGCACAGCTCCTCCTGGCACCCCGACTGCCGGTGCTGGGCTGGATGTTCAAAGGGAGCGTCCCCTCTACACATCATGCAACCGATGCTACGTGGAGTAAGTGGGTCGCGCTGATCACATCGCGCTGCACTGGGACCCCCACTCACTCCACTAGCTGCACTGGGAATCCCCACTCACTCCATTAGCTGCACTGGGACCCCCCCCTCACTCCACTAGCTGCACTGGGACCCCCACTCACTCCACTAGCTGCACTGGGACCCCCCACTCACTCCACTAGCAGCACTGGGACCCCCCACTCACTCCACTGGCTGCACTGGGACCCCCCACTCGCTCCACTAGCTGCACTGGGACCCACCACTCGCACCACTCGCTGCACTGGGACCCCCCACTCGCTCCACTCGCTGCACTGGGACCCCCACTCACTCCACTAGCTGCACTGGGACCCCCCACTCACTCCACCAGCTGCACTGAGACCCCCACTCACTCCACTCGCTGCACTGAGACCCCCCAGTCACTCCAGTACCTGCACTGGGACCCCCCACTCACTCCACTAGCTGCACTGAGACCCCCCACTCACTCCACTAGCTCCACTGGGACCCCTACTCACTCCACTCGCTGCACTGGGACCCCCCACTCACTCCACTCGCTGCACTGGGACCCCCCACTCACTCCACTCGCTGCACTGGGACCCCCCACTCACTCCACTAGCTCCACTGGGACCCCTACTCACTCCACTCGCTGCACTGGGACCCCCCACTCACTCCACTCGCTGCACTGAGACCCCCCACTCACTCCACTAGCTGCACTGGGACCCCCCCCTCACTCCACTAGCTGCACTGGGACCCCCCACTCACTCCACTAGCTGCACTGGGGGCCCCCACTCACTCCACTCGCTGCACTGGGACCCCCGACTCGCTCCACTAGCTGCACTGGGACCCCCCACTCGCTCCACTCGCTGCACTGGGACCCCCACTCACTCCACTAGCTGCACTGGGACCCCCCACTCACTCCACTAGCTGCACTGGGACCCCCCACTCACACCACTAGCTACACTGGGACCCCCCACTCACTCCACTAGCTGCACTGGGACCCCCCACTCCCTCCACGAGCTGCACTGGGACCCCCCACTCACTCCACTCGCTGCACTGGGAAACCCCACTCACTCCACTCGCTGCACTGGGACCCCCGACTCGCTCCACTAGCTGCACTGGGACCCCCCACTCGCTCCACTGGCTGCACTGGGACCCCCACTCACTCCACTGGCTGCACTGAGACCCCCCACTCACTCCACTAGCTGCACTGGGACCCCCCAGTCACTCCACTTGCTGCACTGAGACCCCCCACTCACTCCAGTACCTGAACTGGGACCCCCCACTCACTCCACTCGCTGCACTGGGACCCCCACTCACTCCACTCGCTGCACTGGGACCCCCCACTCACTCCACTCGCTGCACTGGGACCCCCCACTCACTCCACTAGCTCCACTGGGACCCCTACTCACTCCACTAACTGCACTGGGAAACCCCACTCACTCCACTCGCTGCACTGGGACCCCCGACTCGCTCCACTCGCTGCACTGGGACCCCCCACTCGCTCCACTGGCTGCACTGGGACCCCCACTCACTCCACTCGCTGCACTGGGACCCCGCAGTCACTCCACTCGCTGCACTGAGACCCCCCACTCACTCCAGTACCTGCACTGGGACCCCCCACTCCCTCCACTCGCTGCACTGGGACCCCCACTCACTCCACTAGCTGCACTGGGACCCCCCACTCACTCCACGCGCTGCACTGGGACCCGTCACACACTCCACTAGCTGCACTGGGACCCCCCACTCACTCCACTCGCTGCACTGGGACCCCCCACTCACTCCACTCGCTGCACTGGGACCCCCACTCACTCCACTGGCTACACTGAGACCCCCCACTCACTCCACTGGCTGCACTGGGACCCCCCACTCACTCCACTCGCTGCACTGGGACCCCCACTCACTCCACTAGCTGCACTGGGACCCCCCCCTCACTCCACTAGCTGCACTGGGACCCCCCACTCACTCCACGCGCTGCACTGGGACCCCCCACTCACTCCACTCGCTGCACTGGGACCCCCACTCACTCCACTGGCTACACTGAGACCCCCCACTCACTCCACTGGCTGCACTGGGACCCCCCACTCACTCCACTCGCTGCACTGGGACCCCCCACTCCCTGCACTCGCTGCACTGGGACCCCCCACTCACTCCACGCGCTGCACTGGGACCCCCCACTCCCTCCACTCGCTGCACTGGGACCCCCACTCACTCCACTGGCTACACTGAGACCCCCCACTCACTCCACTGGCTGCACTGGGACCCCCCACTCGCTCCCCTAGCTGCACTGGGACCCCCCACTCACTCCACTCGCTGCACTGGGACCCCCCAGTCACTCCACTCGCTGCACTGAGACCCCCCACTCACTCCAGTACCTGCACTGGGACCCCCCACTCCCTCCACTCGCTGCACTGGGACCCCCACTCACTCCACTAGCTGCACTGGGACCCCCCACTCTCTCCACGCGCTGCACTGGGACCCCCCACTCACTCCACTAGCTGCACTGGGACCCCCCACTCACTCCACTCGCTGCACTGGGACCCCCCACTCACTCCACTCGCTGCACTGGGACCCCCACTCACTCCACTGGCTACACTGAGACCCCCCACTCACTCCACTGGCTGCACTGGGACCCCCCACTCACTCCACTCGCTGCACTGGGACCCCCCACTCACTCCACTAGCTGCACTGGGACCCCCCACTCACTCCACGCGCTGCACTGGGACCCCCCACTCCCTCCACTCGCTGCACTGGGACCCCCACTCACTCCACTGGCTACACTGAGACCCCCCACTCACTCCACTGGCTGCACTGGGACCCCCCACTCGCTCCCCTAGCTGCACTGGGACCCCCCACTCACTCCACTCGCTGCACTGGGACCCCCCACTCACTCTACTCGCTGCACTGAGACCCCCCACTCACTGCACTACCTGCACTGGGACCCCCCACTCACTCCACTGGCTGCACTGGGACCCCCACTCACTCCACTGGCTGCACTGAGACCCCCCACTCACTCCACTGGCTGCACTGGGACCCCCCACTCACTCCACTCGCTGCACTGGGACCCCCCACTCACTCCACTCGCTGCACAGGGACCCCCCACTCACTCCACTCGCTGCACTGGGACCCCCCACTCACTCCACTCGCTGCACAGGGACCCCCCACTCACTCCACTAGCTGCACTGGGACCCCCCACTCACTCCACTCGCTGCACTGGGGGCCCCCACTCACTCCACTCGCTGCACTGGGACCCCCCACTCGCTCCACTAGCTGCACTGAGACCCCCCACTCACTCCACTCGCTGCACTGGGACCCGTCACTCACTCCACTGGCTGCACTGGGACCCCCACTCACTCCAGTACTTGCACTGGGACCCCCCACTCGCTCCACTAGCTGCACTGAGACCCCCCACTCACTCCACTCGCTGCACTGGGACCCCCCACTCACTCCACTCGCTGCACTGGGACCCCCACTCACTCCACTAGCTGTACTGGGACCCCCCACTCACTCCACTAGCTGCACTGGGACCCCTACTCACTCCACTCGCTGCACTGGGACCCCCCCGTCACTCCACTCGCTGCACGGGGACCCCCCCCTCACTCCACTAGCTGCACTGGGACCCGCCACTCACTCCACTAGCTGCACTGAGACCCCCCACTCACTGCACTACCTGCACTGGGACCCCCCACTCGCTCCACTCGCTGCACTGGGACCCCCCACTCGCTCCACTCGCTGCACTGGGACCCCCTACTCACTCCACTCGCTGCACTGGGACCCCCCACTCACTCCACTAGCTGCACTGGGACCCCACTCACTGCACTACCTGCACTGGGACCCCCCACTCACTCCACTAGCTGCACTGGGATCCCCCACTCACTCCACGCGCTGCACTGGGACCCCCCACTCACTCCACTAACTGCACTGGGAAACCCCACTCACTCCAGTAGCTGCACTGGGACCCCCCCCTCACTCCACTAACTGCACTGGGACCCCCCACTCACTCCACTAACTGCACTGGGAAACCCCACTCACTCCACTAGCTGCACTGGGACCCCCCCCTCACTCCACTAGCTGCACTGGGACCCGCACTCACACCACTAGCTGCACTGGGATCCCCCACTCACTCCACGCGCTGCACTGGGACCCCCCACTCACTCCACTAGCTGCACTGGGACCCCCCACTCACTCCACTAACTGCACTGGGAAACCCCACTCACTCCAGTAGCTGCACTGGGACCCCCCCCTCACTCCACTAACTGCAGTGGGACCCCCCACTCACTCCACTCGCTGCACTGGGACCCCCCACTCACTCCACTCGCTGCACTGGGACCCCCCACTCACTCCACTCGCTGCACTGGGACCCCCCATTCACTCCACTAGCTGCACTGGGACCCCCAGTCACTCCACTCGCTGCACTGGGACCCCCCACTAACTCCACTGGCTGCACTCGGACCCCCCACTAACTCCACTAGCTGCACTGGGACCCCCCACTCACTCCACTCGCTGCACTGGGACCCCCCACTCACTCCACTCGCTGCACTGGGACCCCCACTCACTCCACTGGCTACACTGAGACCCCCCACTCACTCCACTGGCTGCACTGGGACCCCCCACTCACTCCACTCGCTGCACTGGGACCCCCCACTCACTCCACTAGCTGCACTGGGACCCCCCACTCACTCCACGCGCTGCACTGTGACCCCCCACTCCCTCCACTCGCTGCACTGGGACCCCCACTCACTCCACTGGCTACACTGAGACCCCCCACTCACTCCACTGGCTGCACTGGGACCCCCCACTCGCTCCCCTAGCTGCACTGGGACCCCCCACTCACTCCACTCGCTGCACTGGGACCCCCCAGTCACTCCACTCGCTGCACTGAGACCCCCCACTCACTCCAGTACCTGCACTGGGACCCCCCACTCCCTCCACTCGCTGCACTGGGACCCCCACTCACTCCACTAGCTGCACTGGGACCCCCCACTCGCTCCACGCGCTGCACTGGGACCCGTCACACACTCCACTAGCTGCACTGGGACCCCCCACTCACTCCACTCGCTGCACTGGGACCCCCCACTCACTCCACTCGCTGCACTGGGACCCCCACTCACTCCACTGGCTACACTGAGACCCCCCACTCACTCCACTGGC
Source organism: Calonectris borealis (assembly GCF_964195595.1). Taxonomy (NCBI): domain Eukaryota; kingdom Metazoa; phylum Chordata; class Aves; order Procellariiformes; family Procellariidae; genus Calonectris; species Calonectris borealis. Next base: position 30,023 of record NW_027441608.1, read on the forward strand.
TGCACTGGGACCCCCCACTCTCTCCACGCGCTGCACTGGGACCCCCCACTCACTCCACTAGCTGCACTGGGACCCCCCACTCACTCCACTCGCTGCACTGGGACCCCCCACTCACTCCACTCGCTGCACTGGGACCCCCACTCACTCCACTGGCTACACTGAGACCCACCACTCACTCCACTGGCTGCACTGGGACCCCCCACTCACTCCACTCGCTGCACTGGGACCCCCCACTCACTCCACTAGCTGCACTGGGACCCCCCACTCACTCCACGCGCTGCACTGGGACCCCCCACTCCCTCCACTCGCTGCACTGGGACCCCCACTCACTCCACTGGCTACACTGAGACCCCCCACTCACTCCACTGGCTGCACTGGGACCCCCCACTCGCTCCCCTAGCTGCACTGGGACCCCCCACTCACTCCACTCGCTGCACTGGGACCCCCCACTCACTCTACTCGCTGCACTGAGACCCCCCACTCACTGCACTACCTGCACTGGGACCCCCCACTCACTCCACTGGCTGCACTGGGACCCCCACTCACTCCACTGGCTGCACTGAGACCCCCCACTCACTCCACTGGCTGCACTGGGACCCCCCACTCACTCCACTCGCTGCACTGGGACCCCCCACTCACTCCACTCGCTGCACAGGGACCCCCCACTCACTCCACTCGCTGCACTGGGACCCCCCACTCACTCCACTCGCTGCACAGGGACCCCCCACTCACTCCACTAGCTGCACTGGGACCCCCCACTCACTCCACTCGCTGCACTGGGGGCCCCCACTCACTCCACTCGCTGCACTGGGACCCCCCACTCGCTCCACTAGCTGCACTGAGACCCCCCACTCACTCCACTCGCTGCACTGGGACCCGTCACTCACTCCACTGGCTGCACTGGGACCCCCACTCACTCCAGTACTTGCACTGGGACCCCCCACTCGCTCCACTAGCTGCACTGAGACCCCCCACTCACTCCACTCGCTGCACTGGGACCCCCCACTCACTCCACTCGCTGCACTGGGACCCCCACTCACTCCACTAGCTGTACTGGGACCCCCCACTCACTCCACTAGCTGCACTGGGACCCCTACTCACTCCACTCGCTGCACTGGGACCCCCCCGTCACTCCACTCGCTGCACGGGGACCCCCCCCTCACTCCACTCGCTGCACTGGGACCCGCCACTCACTCCACTAGCTGCACTGGGACCCCCCACTCACTCCACTCGCTGCACTGAGACCCCCCACTCACTGCACTACCTGCACTGGGACCCCCCACTCGCTCCACTCGCTGCACTGGGACCCCCCACTCGCTCCACTCGCTGCACTGGGACCCCCTACTCACTCCACTCGCTGCACTGGGACCCCCCACTCACTCCACTAGCTGCACTGGGACCCCCACTCACTGCACTACCTGCACTGGGACCCCCCACTCACTCCACTAGCTGCACTGGGATCCCCCACTCACTCCACGCGCTGCACTGGGACCCCCCACTCACTCCACTAACTGCACTGGGAAACCCCACTCACTCCAGTAGCTGCACTGGGACCCCCCCCTCACTCCACTAACTGCACTGGGACCCCCCACTCACTCCACTAACTGCACTGGGAAACCCCACTCACTCCACTAGCTGCACTGGGACCCCCCCCTCACTCCACTAGCTGCACTGGGACCCGCACTCACACCACTAGCTGCACTGGGATCCCCCACTCACTCCACGCGCTGCACTGGGACCCCCCACTCACTCCACTAGCTGCACTGGGACCCCCCACTCACTCCACTAACTGCACTGGGAAACCCCACTCACTCCAGTAGCTGCACTGGGACCCCCCCCTCACTCCACTAACTGCAGTGGGACCCCCCACTCACTCCACTCGCTGCACTGGGACCCCCCACTCACTCCACTCGCTGCACTGGGACCCCCCATTCACTCCACTAGCTGCACTGGGACCCCCAGTCACTCCACTCGCTGCACTGGGACCCCCCACTAACTCCACTGGCTGCACTCGGACCCCCACTCACTGCACTGGCTGCACTGGGACCCCCCACTTACTCCACTCGCTGCACTGGGACCCCCCACTCACTCCACGTGCTGCACTGAGACCCCCCACTCACTCCACGCACTGCACTGGGACCCCCCACTCACTCCACTACCTGCACTGGGACCCCCCACTCACTCCACTCGCTGCACTGGGACCCGTCACTCACTCCACTCGCTGCACTGGGACCCCCCATTCACTCCACTAGCTGCACTGGGACCCCCCACTCACTCCACTAGCTGCACTGGGACCCCCCACTCACTCCAGTACTTGCACTGGGACCCCCCACTCACTCCACTCGCTGCACTGGGACCCCCCACTCACTCCACTGGCTGCACTGGGACCCCCACTCACTCCACTAGCTTTACTGGGACCCCCCACTCACTCCACTAGCTGCACTGGGACCCCCCACTCACTCCAGTACTTGCACTGGGACCCCCCACTCACTCCACTCGCTGCACTGGGACCCCCACTCACTCCACTAGCTGCACTGGGACCCCCACTCACTCCACTAGCTTTACTGGGACCCCCCACTCACTCCACTAGCTGCACTGGGACCCCTACTCACTCCACTAGCTGCACTGAGACCCCCCACTCACTCCACTTGCTGCAGTGGGACCCCCCCCCTCACTCCACTCGCTGCACTGGGACCCCCACTCACTCCAGTACTTGCACTGGGACCCCCCACTCGCTCCACTAGCTGCACTGAGACCCCCCACTCACTCCACTCGCTGCACTGGGACCCCCCACTCACTCCACTCGCTGCACTGGGACCCCCACTCACTCCACTAGCTGTACTGGGACCCCCCACTCACTCCACTAGCTGCACTGGGACCTCCCACTCGCTCCACTCGCTGCACTGGGACCCGCCACTCACTCCACTAGCTGCACTGGGACCCCCCACTCACTCCACTCGCTGCACTGAGACCCCCCACTCACTGCACTACCTGCACTGGGACCCCCCACTCGCTCCACTCGCTGCACTGGGACCCCCCACTCGCTCCACTCGCTGCACTGGGACCCCCTACTCACTCCACTCGCTGCACTGGGACCCCCCACTCACTCCACTAGCTGCACTGGGACCCCCACTCACTGCACTACCTGCACTGGGACCCCCCACTCACTCCACTAGCTGCACTGGGATCCCCCACTCACTCCACGCGCTGCACTGGGACCCCCCACTCACTCCACTAACTGCACTGGGAAACCCCACTCACTCCAGTAGCTGCACTGGGACCCCCCCCTCACTCCACTAACTGCACTGGGACCCCCCACTCACTCCACTAACTGCACTGGGAAACCCCACTCACTCCACTAGCTGCACTGGGACCCCCCCCTCACTCCACTAGCTGCACTGGGACCCGCACTCACACCACTAGCTGCACTGGGATCCCCCACTCACTCCACGCGCTGCACTGGGACCCCCCACTCACTCCACTAGCTGCACTGGGACCCCCCACTCACTCCACTAACTGCACTGGGAAACCCCACTCACTCCAGTAGCTGCACTGGGACCCCCCCCTCACTCCACTAACTGCAGTGGGACCCCCCACTCACTCCACTCGCTGCACTGGGACCCCCCACTCACTCCACTCGCTGCACTGGGACCCCCCACTCACTCCACTCGCTGCACTGGGACCCCCCATTCACTCCACTAGCTGCACTGGGACCCCCAGTCACTCCACTCGCTGCACTGGGACCCCCCACTAACTCCACTGGCTGCACTCGGACCCCCACTCACTGCACTGGCTGCACTGGGACCCCCCACTTACTCCACTCGCTGCACTGGGACCCCCCACTCACTCCACGTGCTGCACTGAGACCCCCCACTCACTCCACGCACTGCACTGGGACCCCCCACTCACTCCACTACCTGCACTGGGACCCCCCACTCACTCCACTCGCTGCACTGGGACCCCCCACTCACTCCCCTAGCTGCACTGGGACCCCCCACTCACTCCACTAGCTGCACTGGGACCCCCACTCACTGCACTCGCTGCACTGGGACCCCCCACTCACTCCAGTACTTGCACTGGGACCCCCCACTCACTCCACTCGCTGCACTGGGACCCCCCACTCACTCCACTGGCTGCACTGGGACCCCCACTCACTCCACTAGCTTTACTGGGACCCCCCACTCACTCCACTAGCTGCACTGGGACCCCCCACTCACTCCAGTACTTGCACTGGGACCCCCCACTCACTCCACTCGCTGCACTGGGACCCCCACTCACTCCACTAGCTGCACTGGGACCCCAACTCACTCCACTAGCTTTACTGGGACCCCCCACTCACTCCACTAGCTGCACTGGGACCCCTACTCACTCCACTAGCTGCACTGAGACCCCCCACTCACTCCACTCGCTGCAGTGGGACCCCCCCCCTCACTCCACTCGCTGCACTGGGACCCCCCCTCACTCCACTACCTGCACTGGGACCCCCCGCTCACTCCACTCGCTGCACTGGGACCCCTACTCACTCCACTACCTGCACTGGGACCCCCCCCCTCACTCCACGCACTGCACTGGGACCCCCCCTCACTCCACTACCTGCACTGGGACCCCCCACTCACTCCATTAGCTGCACTGGGACCCCCACTCACTCCACTCGCTGCACTGGGACCCCCCCTCACTCCACTACCTGCACTGGGACCCCCCACTCACTCCACTCGCTGCACTGGGACCCCCTACGCACTCCACTCGCTGCACTGGGACCCCCCACTCACTCCACTAGCTGCACTGGGACCCCCCCCTCACTCCACTAGCTGCACTGGGATCCCCCCCTTACTCCACTAGCTGCACTGGGATCCCCCACTCACTCCACTAGCTGCACTGGGACCCCCCACTCACTCCACACGCTGCACTGGGACCCCCCCCTCACTCCACTGGCTGCACTGGGACCCCCCACTCGCTCCACTCGCTGCACTGGGACCCCCCACTCGCTCCACTAGCTGCACTGGGACCCCCCACTCACTCCACTAGCTGCACTGGGACCCCCCACTCACTCCACTCGCTGCACTGGGACCCCCCACTCACTCCACTAGCTGCACTGGGACCCCCCACTCACTCCACTCGCTGCACTGGGACCCCCCACTCACTCCACTAGCTGCACTGGGACCCCCCACTCACTCCACTCGCTGCACTGAGACCCCCCACTCACTCCACTAGCTGCACTGGGACCCCCCACTCACTCCACTCGCTGCACTGAGACCCCCCACTCACTCCATTAGCTGCACTGGGACCCCCCACTCACTCCACTCGCTGCACTGAGACCCCCCACTCACTCCACTCGCTGCACTGGGACCCCCCACTCACTCCACTCGCTGCACTGAGACCCCCCACTCACTCCACTCGCTGCACTGGGACCCCCCACTCACTCCACTAGCTGCACTGGGATCCCACACTCACTCCACGCACTGCACTGGGACCCCCCACTCACTCCACACGCTGCACTGGGACCCCCCACTCACTCCACGCACTGCACTGGGATCCCCCACTCACTCCACTCTCTGCACTGGAACCCCCCACTCACTCCACGCACTGCACTGGGGGCCCCCACTCACTCCACTCGCTGCACTGGGACCCCCCCTCACTCCACTCGCTGCACTGGGACCCCCCACTCACTGCACTCGCTGCACTGGGACCCCCCCTCACTCCACTAGCTGCACTGGGACCCCCCACTCACTCCACACGCTGCACTGGGACCCCCCCCTCACTCCACGCGCTGCACTGGGACCCCCCCCTCACTCCACTGGCTGCACTGGGACCCCCAACTCGCTCCACTCGCTGCACTGGGACCCCCCACTCACTCCACTAGCTGCACTGGGACCCCCCACTCCCTCCACTCGCTGCACTGGGACCGCCCCTCACTCCACTAGCTGCACTGGGGGCCCCCACTCACTCCACTCGCTGCACTGGGACCCCCCACTCACTCCAGTAGCTGCACTGGGACCCCCCACTCACTCCACGCGCTGCACTGGGACCCCCCCCTCACTCCACTGGCTGCACTGGGACCCCCCACTCGCTCCACTCGCTGCACTGGGACCCCCCACTCGCTCCACTAGCTGCACTGGGGGCCCCCACTCACTGCACTCGCTGCACTGGGACCCCCCACTCACTCCACTCGCTGCACTGAGACCCCCCACTCACTCCACTAGCTGCACTGGGACCCCCCACTCACTCCACGCACTGCACTGGGTTCCCCCACTCGCTCCACTCGGTGCACTGGGGGCCCCCACTCACTCCACTGGCTGCACTGGGACCCCCCACTCACTCCACACGCTGCACTGGGACCCCCCACTCACTCCCCTAGCTGCACTGGGACCCCCCACTCACTCCACTAGCTGCACTGGGACCCCCCACTCACTCCACACACTGCACTGGGACCCCCCACTCACTCCCCTAGCTGCACTGGGACCCCCCACTCACTCCACTCGCTGCACTGGGACCCCCCACTCACTCCCCTAGCTGCACTGGGACCCCCCACTCACTCCACACGCTGCACTGGGACCCCCCACTCACTCCACTCGCTGCACTGGGACCCCCACTCAGTCCAGTGGCTGCACTGGGACCCCCCCCTAACTCCACTAGATGCACTGGGACCCGCCACTCACTGCACTCGCGGCACTGGGACCCCCACTCACTCTACTTTCTGCACTGGGACCGCCCACTCACTCCACTACCTGCACTGGGACCCCCCACTCACTCCACTAGCTGCACTGGGACCCCCCACTCACTCCATTAGCTGTACTGGGACCCCCCACTCACTGCACTCGCTGCACTGGGACCCCCACTCACTCTACTTTCTGCACTGGGACCCCCCACTCACTCCACTAGCTGCACTGGGACCACCCACTCACTCCACTCGCTGCACTGGGACCCCCCCCCTCACTCCACTCGCTGCACTGGGACCCCCCCTCACTCCACTACCTGCACTGGGACCCCCCGCTCACTCCATTAGCTGCACTGGGACCCCCACTCACTCCACTCGCTGCACTGGGACCCCCTACGCACTCCACTAGCTGCACTGGGACCCCCCACTCACTCCACTCGCTGCACTGGGACCCCCCCTCACTCCACTAGCTGCACTGGGGGCCCCCACTCACTCCACTCGCTGCACTGGGACCCCCCACTCACTCCACTCGCTGCACTGAGACCCCCCACTCACTCCACTAGCTGCACTGGGACCCCCCACTCACTCCACTCGCTGCACTGAGACCCCCCACTCACTCCATTAGCTGCACTGGGACCCCCCACTCACTCCACTCGCTGCACTGGGACCCCCCACTCACTCCACTCGCTGCACTGAGACCCCCCACTCACTCCACTAGCTGCACTGGGACCCCCCACTCACTCCACGCGCTGCACTGGGACCACCCACTCACTGCACTGGCTGCACTGGGACCCCCCACTCCGTCCACTAGCTGCACTGGGACCCCCCACTCACTCCCCTAGCTGCACTGGGACCCCCCACTCACTCCACTCGCTGCACTGGGACCCCCCACTCACTCCACACGCTGCACTGGGACCCCCCACTCACTCCACTCGCTGCACTGGGACCCCCACTCAGTCCAGTGGCTGCACTGGGACCCCCCCCTAACTCCACTAGATGCACTGGGACCCCCCACTCACTGCACTCACTGCACTGGGACCCCCACTCACTCTACTTTCTGCACTGGGACCGCCCACTCACTCCACTCGCTGCACTGGGACCCCCCACTCACTCCATTAGCTGTACTGGGACCCCCCACTCACTGCACTCGCTGCACTGGGACCCCCACTCACTCTACTTTCTGCACTGGGACCCCCCACTGACTCCACTCGCTGCACTGAGACCCCCCACTCACTCCACTAGCTGCACTGGGACCCCCCACTCACTCCACTCGCTGCACTGAGACCCCCCACTCACTGCACTCGCTGCACTGGGACCCCCCACTCACTCCACTCGTTGCACTGGGACCCCCCACTCACTCCACTAGCTGCACTGGGACCCCCCACTCACTCCACTCGCTGCACTGAGACCCCCCACTCACTCCACTAGCTGCACTGGGACCCCCCACTCACTCCACTCGCTGCACTGAGACCCCCCACTCACTCCATTAGCTGCACTGGGACCCCCCACTCACTCCACTCGCTGCACTGAGACCCCCCACTCACTCCACTCGCTGCACTGGGACCCCCCACTCACTCCACTCGCTGCACTGAGACCCCCCACTCACTCCACTCGCTGCACTGGGACCCCCCACTCACTCCACTAGCTGCACTGGGATCCCACACTCACTCCACGCACTGCACTGGGACCCCCCACTCACTCCACACGCTGCACTGGGACCCCCCACTCACTCCACGCACTGCACTGGGATCCCCCACTCACTCCACTCTCTGCACTGGAACCCCCCACTCACTCCACGCACTGCACTGGGGGCCCCCACTCACTCCACTCGCTGCACTGGGACCCCCCCTCACTCCACTCGCTGCACTGGGACCCCCCACTCACTGCACTCGCTGCACTGGGACCCCCCCTCACTCCACTAGCTGCACTGGGACCCCCCACTCACCCCACACGCTGCACTGGGACCCCCCCTCACTCCACGCGCTGCACTGGGACCCCCCCCTCACTCCACTGGCTGCACTGGGACCCCCAACTCGCTCCACTCGCTGCACTGGGACCCCCCACTCACTCCACTCGCTGCACTGGGACCCCCCACTCCCTCCACTCGCTGCACTGGGACCCCCCCTCACTCCAGTAGCTGCACTGGGACCCCCCACTCACTCCACGCGCTGCACTGGGACCCCCCCCTCACTCCACTGGCTGCACTGGGACCCCCCACTCGCTCCACTCGCTGCACTGGGACCCCCCACTCGCTCCACTAGCTGCACTGGGGGCCCCCACTCACTCCACTCGCTGCACTGGGACCCCCCACTCACTCCACTCGCTGCACTGAGACCCCCCACTCACTCCACTAGCTGCACTGGGACCCCCCACTCACTCCACGCACTGCACTGGGTTCCCCCACTCGCTCCACTCGCTGCACTGGGGGCCCCCACTCACTCCACTCGCTGCACTGGGACCCCCCACTCACTCCACACGCTGCACTGGGACCCCCCACTCACTCCACACGCTGCACTGGGACCCCCCACTCACTCCCCTAGCTGCACTGGGACCCCCCACTCACTCCACTAGCTGCACTGGGACCCCCCACTCACTCCACTCGCTGCACTGGGACCCCCCACTCACTCCCCTAGCTGCACTGGGACCCCCCACTCACTCCACTAGCTGCACTGGGACCCCCCACTCACTCCACACGCTGCACTGGGACCCCCCACTCACTCCCCTAGCTGCACTGGGACCCCCCACTCACTCCACTCGCTGCACTGGGACCCCCCACTCACTCCCCTAGCTGCACTGGGACCCCCCACTCACTCCACACGCTGCACTGGGACCCCCCACTCACTCCACTCGCTGCACTGGGACCCCCACTCAGTCCAGTGGCTGCACTGGGACCCCCCCCTAACTCCACTAGATGCACTGGGACCCCCCACTCACTGCACTCGCTGCACTGGGACCCCCACTCACTCTACTTTCTGCACTGGGACGGCCCACTCACTCCACTCGCTGCACTGGGACCCCCCACTCACTCCACTAGCTGCACTGGGACCCCCCACTCACTCCATTAGCTGTACTGGGACCCCCCACTCACTGCACTCGCTGCACTGGGACCCCCACTCACTCTACTTTCTGCACTGGGACCCGCCACTCACTCCACTAGCTGCACTGGGACCACCCACTCACTCCACTCGCTGCACTGGGACCCCCCCCCTCACTCCACTCGCTGCACTGGGACCCCCCCTCACTCCACTACCTGCACTGGGACCCCCCGCTCACTCCATTAGCTGCACTGGGACCCCCACTCACTCCACTCGCTGCACTGGGACCCCCTACGCACTCCACTAGCTGCACTGGGACCCCCCACTCACTCCACTCGCTGCACTGGGACCCCCCCTCACTCCACTAGCTGCACTGGGGGCCCCCACTCACTCCACTCGCTGCACTGGGACCCCCCACTCACTCCACTCGCTGCACTGAGACCCCCCACTCACTCCACTAGCTGCACTGGGACCCCCCACTCACTCCACTCGCTGCACTGAGACCCCCCACTCACTCCATTAGCTGCACTGGGACCCCCCACTCACTCCACTCGCTGCACTGAGACCCCCCACTCACTCCACTCGCTGCACTGGGACCCCCCACTCACTCCACTCGCTGCACTGAGACCCCCCACTCACTCCACTAGCTGCACTGGGACCCCCCACTCACTCCACGCGCTGCACTGGGACCACCCACTCACTGCACTGGCTGCACTGGGACCCCCCACTCACTCCACGCACTGCACTGGGACCCCCCACTCACTCCCCTAGCTGCACTGGGACCCCCCACTCACTCCACGCACTGCACTGGGATCCCCCACTCACTCCACTCTCTGCACTGGAACCCCCCACTCACTCAACGCACTGCACTGGGACCCCCCCTCACTCCACTCGCTGCACTGGGGGCCCCCACTCACTGCACTCGCTGCACTGGGACCCCCCACTCACTCCACTCGCTGCACTGGGACCCCCCCCCTCACTCCACTCGCTGCACTGGGACCCCCCCTCACTCCACTACCTGCACTGGGACCCCCCGCTCACTCCATTAGCTGCACTGGGACCCCCACTCACTCCACTCGCTGCACTGGGACCCCCTACGCACTCCACTAGCTGCACTGGGACCCCCCACTCACTCCACTCGCTGCACTGGGACCCCCCCTCACTCCACTAGCTGCACTGGGGGCCCCCACTCACTCCACTCGCTGCACTGGGACCCCCCACTCACTCCACTCGCTGCACTGAGACCCCCCACTCACTCCACTAGCTGCACTGGGACCCCCCACTCACTCCACTCGCTGCACTGAGACCCCCCACTCACTCCATTAGCTGCACTGGGACCCCCCACTCACTCCACTCGCTGCACTGAGACCCCCCACTCACTCCACTCGCTGCACTGGGACCCCCCACTCACTCCACTCGCTGCACTGAGACCCCCCACTCACTCCACTAGCTGCACTGGGACCCCCCACTCACTCCACGCGCTGCACTGGGACCACCCACTCACTGCACTGGCTGCACTGGGACCCCCCACTCACTCCACGCACTGCACTGGGACCCCCCACTCACTCCCCTAGCTGCACTGGGACCCCCCACTCACTCCACGCACTGCACTGGGATCCCCCACTCACTCCACTCTCTGCACTGGAACCCCCCACTCACTCCACGCACTGCACTGGGACCCCCCCTCACTCCACTCGCTGCACTGGGGGCCCCCACTCACTGCACTCGCTGCACTGGGACCCCCCACTCACTCCACTAGCTGCACTGGGACCCCCCCTCACTCCACTAGCTGCACTGGGGGCCCCCACTCACTCCACTCGCTGCACTGGGACCCCCCACTCACTCCAGTAGCTGCACTGGGACCCCCCACTCACTCCACGCGCTGCACTGGGACCCCCCCCTCACTCCACTGGCTGCACTGGGACCCCCCACTCGCTCCACTCGCTGCACTGGGACCCCCCACTCGCTCCACTAGCTGCACTGGGGGCCCCCACTCACTCCACTCGCTGCACTGGGACCCCCCACTCACTCCACTCGCTGCACTGAGACCCCCCACTCACTCCACTAGCTGCACTGGGACCCCCCACTCACTCCACGCACTGCACTGGGTTCCCCCACTCACTCCACTAGCTGCACTGGGACCCCCCAGTCACTCCACTAGCTGCACTGGGGGCCCCCACTCACTCCACTGGCTGCACTGGGACCCCCCACTCACTCCACACGCTGCACTGGGACCCCCCACTCACTCCCCTAGCTGCACTGGGACCCCCCACTCACTCCACTAGCTGCACTGGGACCCCCCACTCACTCCACACGCTGCACTGGGACCCCCCACTCACTCCACTGGCTGCACTGGGACCCCCCACTCCGTCCACTAGCTGCACTGGGACCCCCCACTCACTCCCCTAGCTGCACTGGGACCCCCCACTCACTCCACTCGCTGCACTGGGACCCCCCACTCACTCCACTCGCTGCACTGGGACCCCCCACTCACTCCACACGCTGCACTGGGACCCCCCACTCACTCCACTCGCTGCACTGGGACCCCCACTCAGTCCAGTGGCTGCACTGGGACCCCCCCCTAACTCCACTAGATGCACTGGGACCCCCCACTCACTCCACTGGCTGCACTGGGACCCCCACTCACTCTACTTTCTGCACTGGGACCGCCCACTCACTCCACTCGCTGCACTGGGACCCCCCACTCACTCCACTAGCTGCACTGGGACCCCCCACTCACTCCATTAGCTGTACTGGGACCCCCCACTCACTGCACTCGCTGCACTGGGACCCCGACTCACTCTACTTTCTGCACTGGGACCCCCCACTGACTCCACTCGCTGCACTGAGACCCCCCACTCACTCCACTCGCTGCACTGGGACCCCCCACTCACTGCACTTGGTGCACTGGGACCCCCCACTCACTCCACTAGCTGCACTGGGACCCCCCAGTCACTGCCCTCGCTGCACTGGGACCCCCCACTCACTCCACTAGCTGCACTGGGACCCCCCAGTCACTGCACTCGCTGCACTGGGACCCCCCCCTCACTCCACTAGCTGCACTGGGACCCCTCACTCACTCCACTGGCTGCACTGGGACCCCCCACTCACTCCACTCGCTGCACTGGGACCCCCACTCACTCCACTCGCTGCACTGGGACCCCCCACTCACTCCACTGGCTGCACTGGGACCCCCACTCACTGCACTCGCTGCACTGGGACCCCCCACTCACTCCATTAGCTGCACTGGGACCCCCCACTCACTCCACTAGCTGCACTGGGACCCCCACTTACTCCACTAGCTGCACTGGGACCCCCCACTCACTCCACTCGCTGCACTGGGACCCCCCCCTCACTCCACCAACTGCACTGAGACCCCCCCCTCACTCCACTAGCTGCACTGGGACCCCCCCTCACTCCACTAGCTGCACTGGGACCCCCACTCACTCCACTAGCTGCACTGGGACCCCCCACTCACTCCACTAGCTGCACTGGGACCCCCCTCTCACTCCCTTAGCTGTACTGGGACCCCCCACTCACTGCACTCGCTGCACTGGGACCCCCACTCACTCCACTAGCTGCACTGGGACCCCCCACTCACTCCACTAGCTGCACTGGGACCCCCCACTCACTCCATTAGCTGTACTGGGACCCCCCACTCACTGCACTCGCTGCACTGGGACCCCCACTCACTCTACTTTCTGCACTGGGACCCCCCACTCACTCCACTCGCTGCACTGAGACCCCCCACTCACTCCACTCGCTGCACTGGGACCCCCCACTCACTCCACTCGCTGCACTGAGAACCCCCCACTCACTCCACTAGCAGCACTGGGACCCCCCACTCACTCCACTCGCTGCACTGGGACCACCCACTCACTGCACTAGCTGCACTGGGACCCCCCACTCACTCCACTAGCTGCACTGGGACCCCCCAGTCACTGCACTGGCTGCACTGGGACCCACACCAGTAGCTGGCACCACAAATCAGGGGTGCGTGGTGCCTACACCCGCTGGCTGGCTCCAGTAGCTGGCACCCAGTCCTCCCACACCAGCCCCCCAGTAGCTGGCACCCAGTCCTCCCACACCAGCCCCCCAGTAACTGGCACCCAGTCCTCCCACACCAGCCCCCCAGTAGCTGGCACCCAGTCCACCCACACCAGCCCCCCAGTAGCTGGCACCCAGTCCACCCACAGCAGCCCCCCAGTAGCTGGCACCCAGTCCTCCCACACCAGCCCCCCAGTAGCTGGCACCCAGTCCACCCACACCAGCCCCCCAGTAGCTGGCACCCAGTCCACCCACAGCAGCCCCCCAGTATCTGGCACCCAGTCCTCCCACACCAGCCCCCCAGTAGCTGGCACCCAGTCCACCCACACCAGCCCCCCAGTAGCTGGCACCCAGTCCTTTCAGTTCTCATACACCCAGGAGAGAGAGCGAGACTACGCAGAGAGATCGTTAACAAAAGATTTAATAAGAAGATCCAGGAAGACAGGGCAGACATCAGCTGTGTCCTGCTGCCAATCACTTGTCTCTGGAGAGACTCCGGTGTCACCAGGTCAACCCTCATCTGAAAGTCCTTCAACAAGGTCAGAGGGGACGAATCCACAGTTGCGGGGTTTCTTCCTGCTCCCTGTGTACTTCTGCCTGAGCCCTCTGCCAACAGCCGCCTTCCCCTCTTTCCTCTGGAGCATTAACTTCGTCTCCTCATGTTCCTTCTCCAGCTGTTGACTTCTGCTGCCGTTTCTTTCACGGCTTTCAGTTCGCGCTCCGCCCTTTCCAGCTGGGTTTGAAGACAGACGCTCGTTTGGATGGCAGAATCTCGCTCCTCTGCCACTCGCGCTAGTGAGTCTAGTGAGCTAGACGTCCCAAGCGGCAGCATCTCAGTAAAACCCCTCGAACCCCTCCTTCCCCACCCCCACCTTACCTCAGCAAAGAAAGCTGCAGCCGTCACCCGCAGCTTAACCGAGCAGGAATCCAGCCACGGCAAGAGGTTCTTCACCAGGCAGGGGGAGACGAGCCCAGCACGGAGCAGGACGCTGCGCAGGGGACACAAGTCAGGGACACACAGTTGGTTACCCAGGAAGGCCACAGGCCAGGTCTCCAAAATTCCCTTGCTCCGATGCAGACACTGTTCTTTAGCTCAGGACGGCTTCCCAGGAACGCCGGAAGGGTCCCAGCAGCCTTTTCCCTGGGCACAGCTCCACAGGAGGCAGCCAGATGCATCCCTGCGGCTCTTACCCGCTCAGCAGACACACCCCCTCAGGGTGAGCCAGGGGGTCTTCCAGGCGAGCCCACACCGCCCGATTCAAGAGCAGCTGCATCCATTTCTGCGCCACGCATTTCCCTAGCACCAACTCTATAGCTGAAAGGAAAATCCTGGCAGAAGAAACAGAACACAACATAAACAAACACAAACAAAACAAACCAAATCCAAATAACACCACCACAAACCCAAAGAAATCTCAAATCGCAGCACCTTAGGGAAGACTTATCTTTAGCAGAGCTAAATACCCCTGACATGATGCTTCACAGCCTTCAAGGCTGCAGATAGCAACACTGGCGTTTTCGTCATGCCCCAAACCCGCTGAAGCAGAAGAAAACCCACGCCCCTAGACTGACTCCATGCTAGATGGCAACCAAGGCAACACCTAATACCTCTTCCCACCAGCACTTTGCGAAGAACGACACCAGTGCCCACGAGAGCCACTGCTCCCAGCGGGGGTCCACTGAGGGAGTGCAATGCTATTGTGCATGCAAGGGTATGCAGGAGGCAAGATGACAGCCGCCCGCAGTACGAGCTGCGTAAGACCTTCCCGCCCGGGAGCTGGAGTTTCTCCAGGAACGAACAGAAGTAAAACCAACCATGATGACCGGTTTCCACGTCTAGGAAGCAGGGCAGGTGAAGCACTCCCTCAGCCCCACAAAGCCACGTGCCTTGGCGAGGGGAAATGAAGCCAGCCCCTCCATCCGGCCCTTCGGCTCCTTACCTGCACGGCTTCTCCTCAAGCACCCAGCCCTCGAGGAACAGTTGTCTCCAGCTGCTCGTGGGGGACAGCAGCCTCTCCTCGCCCAGCGTTTCACTGGCCCACCTCAGGAGGCTGGGAAGGAGGTGGGGAAGCAGTTGCCTGAGCTCCTCCGTGCTCCCCAGGGAAAGCACCACCTCCGAGATGGCACGGGTGATCTGCAGAGAAACACGACCAAGAACCACCTGTTCAGGCAAGGCCGCTTCCCACCGCCTGGTTCCCCCACCTGCCTGGGGCGGGGGGTTACTCTCTGCAGTTGTCACTTCTGCGACAGCCTTGTGGCTCAGGAGCACAAAACCGTCCTGGCTCCCCACACTCCTTGAGGCCGGCCCAGCACAGCGCCCTGGGAGTCTCCACGGGCATCCGCAAAGGGCACCCGATTCCCTCGCGACAAAGCATGGGTTAGAAAGCAGATGAAAGCTGCAGAAACGTGTCTGCTGTTCCACGTACCGTCAGAGTCTCCAGAGCAGTCTGACGGTTGTGCTGCTCACAAGCGGAGGAGTCAGTTCCCCGGCGGTTGTTTCCTGCTCTGTTTAGTTTCTCCACTAAGCACCTCAGGACCTGAATCCCAAGGATGCTTCTCCCCAGGCTCCTCCACAGCTCCACCGTGTCACTGCAAGGGAACAGACGTTCACCCCCGAGCCCGTATCCCCGCAGCCCTGCACTGCCCTCAAACCTCCTCATCTGCAGCGGGGCTTACAACGCCCCACGCACAGCAGGGACACGAGCACGCAGTCTTGCAACGCTCAAGACTGTTCAGGCAGAAGAAAAAGACCTGCTTCTCAACTGGACCCCCCAGTACGAGCAAGCTGTGGGGTCTCTGTTCGACTGTGGTGGGGGAGTGGGCAGTGCACGTACCTGTCCATGAGCAGGCCTTTCTGGAGGAGACTGCTGATCACGGGCTCCCGGTGAAAGCGGGCAAGGAGAAACACCGCACGGAGCAGGAAGGGCCTGTGGGTGCTCTGCTGCATGTAGGCGCAAAGGGTGTTCAGGATTTTTGGCACCTGAATGGA
Source organism: Calonectris borealis (assembly GCF_964195595.1). NCBI lineage: Eukaryota > Metazoa > Chordata > Aves > Procellariiformes > Procellariidae > Calonectris > Calonectris borealis. The sequence continues at coordinate 46,749 of NW_027441608.1, forward strand.
AGAAGAGGAGAAAGAAGGGCTCGGTGCATCCTTTACCCCTCCTGCAGGTTCCACCCTGCCTGACCCTGGCTCACGGCTGGAGCCGAGTGTGCTCTTGGCAATTGTGTGCACGAACGCACGCACGCACACGCACGCACGCACACGCACGCGGAGCCTCAGTCCCTGCATGTGCCTGGCCCAGCCGTATGAGCAGCTGCGCGCCCTGTGTGCACACAGAAAACACGGACACCTTTCACACCCAGCACTTTCACACCCAGCTCTCCCCACGTGTCTGTAGCGATGCAGGAGCAAGACCAAACACGCTCTTCGAGACCCTGAAGATGCCTTGCAGGGCCTGTGCAAGGGCACGTGACTCCTTCCAGAGGAACCCACTTCTCCGGGGACACTTTTCCTTGCCTCTACCCTCCTTTCCCAAAGCGCCAACCCCTTCCTCACACAGAGGGCCTTCCCTCGAAGCTACAAGCCGTGGCCACGATAAGGACAAGGAGGCAGCCAGGTCCCTCGGCCCGTGGGAGACCCCAGCTTCTCCCACGGCTGCCTACCTCTGGCCCCTGGTGCAGCCACAACCTGCTCTGCGCCTGGGGAAGCAGCAAGGGGTGACCCCGCGGCCCACGGATGCGGCGCTCCCGCGGCCCGGAGCGGCCATGGGCTCTGCAGGGACGGCACAGGGACGCCCTGCCCTGGCCCTAACAGCAGCAGCCTAACAGCTGGGTGAGCTTTAGCTCAGCCGGGTGCGATCCTGTGGGCTGCCACCCGTGGTTGCCATCACTGTGACCGACCTCTGCCAGCGGCGGACAGCCACGGGGTTGGTCTGGGCCGAGCGAGCTGCTGGTGGCCCTAGAGCCCAAGTGGAGCGCAGCAGAGCGCGAGCGGAGGAGAAGAGGAGCCTTGAAAGGGCAGGCAGAGCATGAGGCCAGAGGCTCCCAGGCTACAAACGGGCAGCAACTGGTGGCTAAAGGAAGGGCACCTCGCAGGCTGGGTAACACCACAGTCGGGGAAAGCAAGGAGAGCAATGAACAAGTATCCAACCTGTGGAAAACCTCACGTGCCCAGCAAATCTCAGAGTAGAGGGAATTGGGGACCAGTGAAGAAAGAGCAGGGCGAAGCGGGTCCCAGGGCAGGGAGGACTGACAGTGACCCACGGAGGAAGGGGAGGAACGGCAAGGTTGGCACCTCATTCATGGGAAGGACCTGGACCAATGTGAGACTTTGGACAAGAAGTGCCCATATCCTTGTCACCAGCTGGAGCAGAAGCCGGCAGCAGGTGCTAACGCATGACTCAGACCAGCAGTAGCCCCTCGGCTCGGCACACAGGCGGCGTTTCTTGAGCCCATGCCAACTGCACAGGGTGTAGTGCAACAGCCAACAGGAGAAAAGGCAAAGTCAAATGGAAAAAAAGGTCTCCTTTACCTCCTGGAGTATTTCCTTTCTGCATTCCACCAGGAAGACGAACACCCACTTCCACACTGCTCTTGCACGACTGGGTGTGACACGCAGCAAGCTGTCCAGGACGGCAGTCAGAAAGTCCGTAGCCTGTGCTGGAGGGATGCATTTGCAAACAGCCTGGAGAGAAGTCAGGAACAGGAGAGACCGCGTCACAGCTCTGCTCCAGCAATTCAGAAAGGAAAGGAAACTTGACGGGACTGTTAGTTTGGCAGTCAGGGAGGGGGCAATCACTTGTCCCTCCTGCTGTGCATGCAGTGGTGTTTACATCTGATGCAGCTAAGCGATTTGGAAGTGCCTCCCCCATGCTGTTTGCTCACCTACCAAATCTGTATTCTGACAAGAGCACTCACACACACACACGCGCACAAACGCACACACCATGGTATCTGCTCCAGCGTGCCTAAACGACAGCCTTGTCTCAAAGCCTCCTGCTACTTGCTAACAACAGCCGTCCTGGACAGCTTGCTCTGGAGACAGCGAGAGACTGGAGGGGAGCAGGGAGGCGTGCAGGAGCCCAGGAGCTGGGCCCCACCCTGCTGTTTTGGGGCCAGTTACCTTTCCTATTTTGGTACAGGTCTCCATCTGAGTCTTCGTGCCTGGGTTGTTCAGCTCCTCACAAAGGCACCTGCTCTCATCTGCCTTCACGGTCTTGTCTGGAACAAACACCAGGAGAAAAGAGGAGTCACGTCTACAGAAACCCAACCTCTGGCCCCAGATACCAGTAAAGGAGAACCCAAGTGGTGGCAGTGAAGGCCACAGGGAAAGCCAGGGCCCTCCGGAGCTCGGTGCAGCAGGACTTCCCAAGCCCGATAAATGGCTGACAAATGACGGGCTGGAAAGAGCCCTCTTCCTTCCTGAACCGTTTGCTGGGGCTTCAGGGTTTCAGCAGCCTCTGCTCCCAGCAGCTGCGTCCGCTATTCCCGCACAGGCCACCCTCATCTCTGGGAGGCAGGAAGCCTCCCCGTGACTTCCTCAGCACAGGCAGACCCTGCTGCCTGAAGAGGAGAGGGTTTGAACACAACCCTTTGCAGCACGCTCCGGGCCTGCAGCTCAGATCTCTCCTCCCTGCCCAGTTTGCTCTGGGCAGCGGATTGGTTTCCTCTCTTGAGCTCAGCAGGAGATGTCTTCCCTGGCAGGGATGAGTTCGGAGACTGCCTGGGTAGCTGCCCCTCTCTCCAGGCTCAAGGCAGGGAGCGAGGGGAAGGCACCCTCCGAAATGTCAGGGACCTCATCCAAGCGAGTTGTCTGACCACCCTCTATCTCTCTAACGTGGAGGGGGACAGACGTGGAGTGGAACAGCCCCCAGCATTGGTGACAACGCGCTGCTCTCAGACAGCAGTGGGGGATGGCCCTGACCACTCAGCCTCACACATGCCCCAGGGAGGTGGGACTCAGCGACCCTCTCCCAGGGATCCTTCCTGAGATGGCCAGGGAGGCAGAGGGTTAACAGGGTGGGGGCACAAAACCAGCCGAGCACGTTGCCTCCCCCCTCCCTCCCGGGGACCTGGGACCCCGCTGGCGCCAGGCCAGGAAGGGAAGGAGGATCAGGCTGAGCAAGGCTGGGAAGCGCCCGCGCTCCTCACCTTGCATTTGGAGAAGGTAGTCGAGGCAGACCCATGCCTCCTGGCGGTCGCTGCTCAGAGTCCCCAGCAGTCCCACCAGGCAGCCAAACTGCTTGCAAGGACGTCCTCTCTGCAGGGGAGAGCAGCAGGAAAAGGGTCGCAGGCAGCCACAGCACCCGCTCGCCTCTACTGCCCATCCTGCTCCCTGAGCAGCGACCAGGCAGAGGGGCAGGCAGAAGGGCTGCCCCATAATCCCAGGAGCCCCGAAACCCAGCACCCAGTTGGGCAGGGCTCCCTTCCGGGGCCATGAATGGTGGGAAGGGGGCACCAGGGCATGCGGCGGGTCCCTACTCACCATGAGCTCAAATCGCTCTTTGCAAGCTCCCAGCACATGGGCGCAAACCCGCAGGGCTCTCTCCTGCTTCCATTCTTCGGCTGAGGTGAGCCAGCCCTTCAGGACCTGAGGCAGGGTGCATCTCTCTCGCAACAGGTATCTTTCTCTCCCCGAGATCCCTCTCCCTCTCCCTCCTTCTCTGGTCCCTCCCGGCACGGCCCCCGGCCCTACCGAGCACTGGCCCTGCTGCCTCCGCCGCCTCACTCTCTCCAACCGCCTCTGCCCTGAGCCAGGTGTTGCTTCCCTGCCGGCGTCTCCCCACTCCAGCCTTCCCCCAGGCTGCTCTCGCCCAGCTCGGGGCTGGCTCCTGGCTTTCCCTCCGGCAGGGCCCACTTCTCTGCCTGTCCTGAGGCTGCAGTGGCTGGGTGCTCCTGTTCCCCAGCTCAGCCCCTGGCCCCAGCCAGACGCACAGACTCGGAGCGAGCAGCCAAAGCCCCACTTTCCCTCAGGAAAGGTATCCACCTGCTATTCACCCGCTAAGGCCTCGATTCTCTGCCCCCGCCACACTTTCCCTGTTGCCCCATGCCTACTCACATGGACCATGTCGTCAAAGCAGGCAGAGGTCTTCTCTGCCTCCAGAAGCGTTGCTATCAGACGGCCCAGGTCTTCCATGCCTCTCCTGTGCAGAAGCTGAAAGCAGGAAAGGAGAGATGCGGTTCTGCATCATGGGGGCTGCCAGGGTGCACGAGGTGGGATCCTGACCCAGAGGCGGGCAGGCACTGCCGGTGGGTACCTGCATGTTCACAGTTGCCCTCACTGTCTTCCTTCCCTTGTCCATCCGCTCCTTGGACGGATAGGACAAGACACTCTGGCAGCACACCGCCAGCAGGTTGCGATGTTCCTCCCTGCTCAGAGGTGGCCTCAGCTTGCTGGCCAGAGGACAAAGAAGAGAAAACAGAAAGGGCATTTACTAGCCCTCTCCAGAGTGGCTCAAACCACAGCTGGGTTCCTCCTAATCGAGGGCCCCAAATGCAACACCCCCAGCCCATGCCAGCGAGCACTGCCTTCAGCTCCAGCAATTCCTGCCTCCTCCCAGGCAGCGGCAACCCCCCACCCCCAGGTTAAGGAACCCCTGGGGCTCCCTTCCCTTTGGGAGACACCCGAAATGGGGAACACCCTCCCACTCCACAGCCCCAGCAGCTCCCGGCCCCATGCTCGAGGCCACTGGGGCTGCCCCAACCAGCTGGGATGGGGCACACCGGGAGTCCCCAGCGCCCGGGGAACAGACCTCACCTCAACTCCTCCAGGACCTGAAACACTCCGTACACCACGGAGTCCCAGGGCTCCCCCTTTATCCAGTCCTGCAAGTCCCAGAGAGACAAGCGCAGAGTTGGCAGAGGGCAGGGACACGGGACAGGCCTCCCACCTCCCCCGGGGACAGGCTCTGCTGCCAGGCCTGGGCAGACACTGCCCTGTCACCCCCACAGATCCCCAAAGGCACCGCAGGGTTCCTCACCCTGCTCCCCAGCCACAGCCACCCAGCACCAGCACCCGTGGGCCCCACCCACGCGGGGGACAGCTCCAGGAGCTCGCATGAAGCTGCGAGACCGTCGTGCCTCTGGGGAAACCCGTCTGATGGCGCAGCCCAAAACTCCCCTGTGCGACTGCCCCGGCTACGGGCACTCACCAGCAGGGTCCACGTCGCCTCCTGCTTTAACGACAGCTCAAAGCTGCCGCAGTCGCCCACAGCCTGGATGGCACAGCTGACCTCGGTGATGCTCTGCACCAGGGCGAGCTTGAGCTGCAAGTTCTGAGGCCAGAGAGAGCAAAGCACCCCGTGAACTCTTTGGAGGGCTGAGAGGTGGAAGAGGAGCATGGGCAGGGGGAACCCATGGGCGGTTGGGTCTGGACATTGAGGACAACCCCTCCTTGGGGATCTTTAGAAAGAGACCGTCCATCTCGGGACACCCCAGCCCTGAGAGGCTGGAGCTGGGGCACCCAGGCATCCCTGCCCTGTGCGCCCCATGCTCTTACCCTCTCTTGGGTTCTGAAGAGCTGCAGGATGTTGCCCACGATTTCTTTGTCCACGCGGGTGAGCAGCTGCTCCTTGGGGGCACGCAGCGCAATGCCGCTGTAGGTGCGCATGAGAGCAGCGCAAACAGCCTGGGCTCTCTCCATCTTCCGCCGCCGCTGTACCTGTGTCGACAGAGATGCCCCGAGACGTCAGCCCCAGGGCTCCTGCGGGCTCCTGTGGCAGGCCCTGCCCCCACCCTCACCAGCTCCTTGTTTCCCTGGGCACCTTCCAGCAGCTCCCCAAGCCGCTCCTCGAGCTGCGAGCTCCGGGGACGGGAGCTGTTTCCATCCCGCAGCTTGGGTTCTCACGTGGGGATGGGGAGGAGGTGCAGCCAGCATCACACACACTGCTGGCGGTTTTACCACTGATTTGAGAGGTCGGGGAGCTGTCTGGAACCTTTCTGTGGAAAGGTATCTGACATAGCCTGCCATGGTGCTGCTCAAAGTCGCGCAGCCTGCGCGGGTCAGCGGTGCAGAGGAGCCCAGCCTGCTCACCTCCCCAGGCCAGGCTGCACCGCTCTCTCTGCAGGGCCCGGCCCTGCCCAGAAAGGCTTCCCCACAGCCCCCGGGGGGGAGCAGAGCCAGCGAGACCTCACCAGGCTCCTGCTCCCGGCCCCCAGCTTTCAGGAAGGGGCAGAGTGTTGCACCGTGCCCACCCCACCTTGTCGCCAGCTCCTGCTGAAGTTAAGTCAGGAGCAACGTGGCTGCAAGCAAGCAACCGCTGCAGCTGCCCCGGCTGGGTGGCTCTCATCCACAAGGTGTCAAACCCTGTCCTTTCCAAAGACACCTCAGGGGCCCCAGTGCCAGGATGTCCCCTCTGACACACAGGCTTCACGTAACTCTTACAAGAGGGTTAATCTAAAGACGGCTGCCACGGTTTGGCTGCCGCAGGTGTAGCAGTGGAAATAAGGCCAAAAAAGGAAAGCCAGACAGCAAAACCCTGGATCCTTTACCTTCCGGCCCGTGGAAGTCTGACGGAACCAGGCTCTGGTGAAAGCGTCAGAGAACATAGTCGCCGCGTCCAAGACCAGGTGGAAGTGGTTCTCGGCAGCGTGGGACACAACAGAAATCATCCCCTGCAACCACAGAGAAACGGGGAGTCAGCTCCAGCCCAGGCACTCAGACGTGGCCAGCAACAACAGCCAGGCAGGACGTTGCAGCAAGGGGGAAACGGCGGCAAGGGGGAAATCAAGGAAGTCTGGAGCAGGGCCAGCAGCCCTCCCTCTCCCCAGGAACAGCAGGGGATGCCCAGGACGTGAGCGTCACTTCACCTGGGCCTCAGACAGCTCCACAGGGTTGGTCTCCTGGAGGAACCTCAGCACCTGCCCTTGGACGTGCCTGAGGTCCCGACAAGCTGCCAGCGTCGTCCCAAGAGCCTTGTGCAGGAAAAGCTGAAAGAGAAGAGGCCGAGCCCGAGATGCGGTCACAGCCCGACCTGTCAGGAGAGGGCTGGCCCCAGGCGGACCCGACTGCCCCTGGGAGCGGGCAAGGCCGGCCGTGGTGCCAGGCTGTAGCCAGTCGCTGGGGCAACCCCAAGCGAAGCTCCTTTTGGGGGAGCCTGAGGGAAGGGGAAGCAATGAAAACCGCCTGCGTGGGCAGAGCACCGGCGCCGGTCCCAGCCCCAGCGCAGGGCAGGAGACACACCTTCTCCCAGGAGCCGGGGGCAGAGCTGCCCAGCTGCTGGCTCAGCTCCCGGCTCAGGCCCACGGTCCAGGCCTTGTCCTCAATGGGCTCCAGCGACGCTCGCAGGAACTGGGGTGAACAGGAGAGGAAGCGAGTGTTGCCCTGCCCTTGGCCAGGCCCCTTTCCAGGAGCTGCTGGGAACGGCGGTCTCTTCCCCCGCCCCACCCAACCCTCTTTCACCAGCCTCCCTCTTCTCCTAACACCTCCGGCGAGACCCCCCGGCACGGCGGACGTAGAGGAGGCGGCAGCGCTAAGGTGCGTGCCACAGCGTTAGAGGGCATTAGCCATCAGCCGTGCAGACAGCAGCTCCTCTGAGCGGGCAGGCACCTACTCCGGGGGGATGTACGGGGTGCTCAGGAGGTGCCCCCACCTCCTGGTGCCTGCACAGGCAGCCCCGAGCTTCCTCCCACAACTTTGTCTGCTCCCTCTTCTCCCCCTTTATTTGTGAACCCCCCCGCAAGGATGCTGTACCTTAAGCACGCGGTGCTCCCACTCTGCAGAGTCCAGGGAGCTCTCGGTTCTTCCTAGAAAGCAAGAGGAAGCAAAAGCTCTCGCTGCTGTTTAACCTCACACCAAAGAAGAGCCCAGTGGTCTCCTCTGCAGTCAGACCTCCCAAAAGTCCCAGGCCATCAGCCTGGAAAAGGCCTACAAGCACCCACGCCAAAGCCCTCGCGAGGCCAAAGACACGGGAGGGATCCCAGGGGCGTTTCTCAGAGCCACTGATTCAAGCTGGGGAAGGACGCACTGACCGCAGCTGATCCCCACTGCTTGACTGCAGCTCCCAGCACAACTCCGACCACTGAGTCACAGCACGCACCAGCAACACACATTTTCTCCTTAATGACCCACCGCATTCTGCCCGTTTGCAGCCCTTCCCCCTGGCTATTGCCAAGGACGGCTGCTGCAAACCTGGCCTGGCCTGGGGACTTGGTCCTCCAAAGCCAGGGGCTGCACCCGCTCCAGGAGCACCAGTCCTGTCCCTCCCCCAAACACCGTCCGGGCAGGACATGGGGGTGCCACCAAGGCCTGCCATCCAAGGGGACATCAACAGCCCCGTCCATCCCCTGGGCCGAATTGATGCCAGGGGACGGCTGCCCCAGCCTCAGTGCTGGCTCCCTGGAAGGGGAAAGGCAGCAGAGCAAGCGCTGGGCAACTGGGGACAATTCTTCCTCTCTCACGCTGGGAAGCTGCATTTTCCTGCCCCCCCTCCCTCCCCGCCAGCCCCTCCCTTCCCACTTGCTCTTTACCTTCCAGGTACTGCAGCACAAGGGGGATCTCGGTCGCCCACGCCGCCCCCAAGGCTCTGTGGATCCTGCCGTGGAGCGCCTGCAGCAGCTGCAAGGCAGCGACTGCGCGTTCGCTGCTCGCGTTAGGAGCCGCCGCCACCACCTAGGCAAGGGCAGGAGAGAAGGGTCGCTCCTGCTGCCAGAGCCACAGCTTCTCCCGGGAGGGACAGAGGGAGGGAGGGAGCTCGGTGCCGCTCGGCCAGCAGCAGGCAGCCGATGGCTTCACCCGGGGAGCTGCCAGCCCCGAGAAAGGAGTGGGATCCCCGATAGGCTCGGGCAGGCTCGGGCATGCCGCCTCCTCCTCAGGGGCTCCCGGCGCTGGCCTCAGCAGCATCTCTGCCCTGGGCTCTCCCACCACCCCTGGCCAGAAAAGCCCTTTCCCCAGGGCCCCACTACTCACCAGCAGTCGAACAAACAGGACCTGGGGCGCCGGCAGCTGGGCTGCGGGGAGGAAGGAAGGCTGGGTGAGCCAACGAGCCCCCGCCATGCCCTGCCCTTTGCACCTCCGATGCCCCGCACAAGGCTGAGGGCTGAGGGCAGCTGTGCTGCCACAGCGCTGGCCCGGTGGGGCTCCCCAGGGCTGCCCAGCATGAGATGAAGGCAGCTCCAGCATGGCCAGGAATGAGCCCTGGCTCACCAGGAGAGTGCTGCGAGCAGGAGAGCTGTGCCCCTGCACCGGGCAAGGGGCAATGCAGGGCAGAGCCTCCCATATCCAGCAGCAGAGCCTGACTCTGCCCTTTGGTTTTCCTTTTGGCTCCTGCTCAGGTCTGGTGGGGCGCAGGGAGACATGGACTGGCCCGACGCCCGGCCAAACCCAGCAGCACTCACTGGGGCTCCTACCTCGCTCCTGGGAGTCCATGGCATCCGGCTCCTCCTCTTCTTCCTTGCACCCTGCTCTCTCCCGTCTCTCAACTAGGGCTCGGAGGCAGCGGGAGAGCGGGATCAGCATGCCGCTGTACTGGGCTGGCACCACATACTGCAGCAGCCTCGGCCACAGGAGCTGCAGAGAAGAACCGGGCAATTCGCCACATTGGCATTTCCACTCAGCTCAAAGACAAAAAGCATGGTCTGCGTTTCCCTGAGCCTTGGGTGCTTCAGCACACGTGAGGGGAGAGGTTCAGGGCATGGGGGAGCATGAGGAAAAATGTCCTGAAGGCAAGAAGTAGCCACAGTAGCAGGGCAGAGGGCAACTCACTTTGGTCATCCCTCTCAGAGAGACATCCAGCGAGCCCAGGATGTCCATGCACAGGGCTCGAAGAGCTCCATCCTCCTGCGTTTCCCAGGCAAAAAGGCCTCCTGCCACCTGTAAGACAGAGTTGGCAAAACCCCCGTTACTCTCAGCTCCTGACCGACGAGGCTCAGGCACGACTCACCAGTGCTCCTGTGCCAGCCCCCCGGCAGCACTGACCTCCTGAAGGAGGACAAGGACAGTCGGACCCAGCTTGAGGACCAGGTCCCGGACCCTGGGAAGGACTGGGAAGCCTGGGAGCAGAGAGCGCCGCTGCCTGTCTGCACAGTACCCCAGGGCCCAAATGCTGCTGTCATGACACCAAAGCAGAGGTGAGGAACTTGCCCTTCAGCAGGGCTGTGCGCGGTGCCAAGGAACCCACAAGGAACAGCCATTTGGAGGCCGCTCCAATGGCAGTGCCAGCGCTGATGGCCCTGCAGCGTGGAGCTCTCCATGGCCAAGGACACCTGCAGGAGCTCTCAGCACAGTCCAGGCACTGGTCAAAGCCCTGGGTGTCCTGCTCTGCCCTTACCAGTCTGCCCGAGGTCCGGCTGAACTCGATGAAGATGTGCCCCACCACATCCCATGCCCAGCAGCTCTGGGAGCCGGAGCTGAGCAGCTCCCTGATGAACTCCAGAACCGCCCTCCGCACCTGCCAGGGGAGAGTGCGGTTACGTTCCTCCTGTTCAAGGCCCAAAGGGAAGCTGCCTTTGCTTGGGGGCAGCCTTTGTGGCTCGTGGAGAGATGACAAGGGCACCGCAAAAGCTTTTGCTCCCGGCGTCAGGGCTGGGCTTTAGCACCAGGCTGGACAGGCACTTGCCCCACAGAGCACAGCGACCTCCCTGCTCCACTCTGCCAGCTCTCCCCGGGGAGGAGCCATCACCCACTGCCTGGGCAACGCGCCGGCGCTTCCCCAGGCACCCCAGCTCTGCCCCAGGGGAAAGGGTTTCTCTGCCTCTCCTGGCAGCACTGTCCCTTCCCAAACCAGCTCACCTGGGCACTCGGGTGGTTGCACACCGACTGCACGGCCTCCACCACCTGGGGCAGCTTCTCTCTCGTCTCAGGTGCTGGAAGAGATATGGAGAGGTGTGCGTTGAGGCAAAGCCCTGATGGCAGAAGGGATCCCTTGAAGCTTCCAAGTTTTTCGCACACCAACGGGACAGAAAAGTGGGGCCTGACTCTGACTTCACAGGAGGCAGTGGCGTAGCCACAGAGGCACAGCTATTTTATAGGGACTGAAAGCCATGGTAATGTGGTAACACAGAGGATGACACAAACAGCATGGGTACAAGCAGCTCCTGTGCAAACCAGCCCACCCGCCCGCCCACCAGCCTGTCTGTGTTACTGAGCTTGGATCATCGTCCCTGGGGTGCCGCCATTTCTAACTGCCGGGGGAGAGCTCAATCCCTGTTGTGGGGTGTCAGCTCAGCTGGGGGACCTGCTCTTTGCAGCTCCTTTTGGGTGCAGGTGCACCACTTTCAGCCCGTTCCTGCTCTCAGCCCAGCAGCCCCAACCCCTGCCTCGTGTCCCTGGTCCGGGCACTGACCGTCAGAGCGGGCCAGCGCTCCCAGCAGGCCCAGGGCTGCCACGCGACCGGCCTCGCTCCCACTGCTCAGCTGGGAGCGCAGAAACACGACCGTCTCCGCGGGGCACATTCGTGCTGTGGGGAAGAAATCGCATTCTGCGTTAGCAGGCAGCTGCTCCTGACCACCAAGGACAGGGAGAGAGCTGCCACGGCACGGCGGGGCATCGCCCAGTCTCCTCTCCTTACCCTGCAGCACGATGCAGCGGGACAGCACTGCCTTATGGGCCGGGCCAGGCTCCTTGGTCACATCGGAGAGCTGTGGGAACAAGGTGCGTTTTAGAGAAAGCTACATCAGCGTTGAGAGGGACTGAAAAGAAACGGTGCTCTCTGCTCCCCTCTCCCTGAGCTCCCTGGGCACGGGACCCACAGCCAAAACCCAGCCCACCCAACGATGGCCCTGGGCACACACAGAGGTTTGCAGCAGCCCAGGCTGCCCAGGAGCTGAGGCTGACAGTGTCAAAAGGCTGCCCTTAGGGTGCCAGCACGCCAGAGTCCTCCTGCGACTTGGCCGAGAGGGAAATTGCTGTGGGAACAGGGCTGCCCCTCGGGCCCGTTCCAAACAGCCCGGATCAGGCTTCCTGCAGCCTTAAGGTGGCACCTGGATCACAAATCCTGGTGTGCTCCTGGCCTGCAGGAAGGTCCCGGTGGAGGGACGCCCTGCCCTGCCCTGCCCTGCCCTGCCAGCTGGCAGGTCTTTCCCCTCCATGGCAATTAGGCTGGCAGCAGGGCGCAGGCTCCCCTTACCTGGCGATGCACAGCGGTGCTGATGGCAAGAGCCGTGCCCTGTGGGATTGGGGTCTGAACTCCCTCCAGCACGTCCAAGACATAACTTAGGCTCTACAAGAGAACGGGGGAGGAAGAAGAGGCTAAAGGCACCTAAAGGCACTTGGGAAAGGAAAATCCAGCACATCTGGGATAAGGGGAGTCCCTAACACCAGCTCCCAGGGAAAACCCTAAACCCTCCTGCATGGGACTCCTGGATTGCCCTCCCCTCAGAGCAACATCAGGAGGGTCTCCTTCCTCTGAACAGAGCCCGCGGTTGACAACTCAGTTTCCCGGCACTTCCCACTCATCAGACCTCGCCCCTCATGGACGGGGCTGGACACGGCCCTGGGCATTAGGGCAAAGCTCTTCCCGCACACAGAGCCCCAGGGAGGGGGCAATGCCTGCCTTCCTGAGAAGATGAGCCCCAGGGACTCTTGCCTCCCTCCTGCCCCGCCCTGCGTTTCTCTTTTCTTGCCCGAAGAGCCCGGGAAGCTTCAGGCCTCCTCTGCTCTCCCTGTTCTCCTCTAAGGGCTTCCCAGCTCCTCCTGGCACCCCACAGCTCCCCAGCTCCCCCTGGCACTTGCACAGACCCACCCCAGCAGCCATGCCAGGCCCTGCGCCTTGGTGACCTCACCTTGGTGACCCGGGAGGTGTCTCGGATCTCCTGATATTGGTGCAGGAGCCAGAAGACCTGCTCCCAGGCATGCTCTCGGTGCTGCTCCTCATGCAGAAGGACCTCCATCATGGCAGCCACTGCCCCGAGGACAGCCTGCTTGTCCTGAAGAGGGAAGGGAGAGGCGCTGCTTGGAGGGCCGAAGGTCTGCCTAGCGCTCAGCACCCCCTGGACACCAGTCTGCCCTTCCCACTGGGAGGGGTTTCCCTCTCCCTTCTGCCCTGCAGGAGAAGGGCTCACTCCAGAGGAGAGAGAGCATTTCCCCAAGCTGGTACCCCAGCCCTCCCTGCAGAAAGGCCCCAGGACTCGGCTGTTTCCCGTCACGGAGACCCCTCCCCTCCCCCTTCTGCTCGCACCCCACTGGGGCACAGACGGAGATCTCTGCTGCAGCCCCAGGTGTGGAAAGCAGCACTTCTCACCTCTTCCTCCTTGCAGTCCAGCCAATTTGCCACCGCATAGCAGAAGACCGGGTAAATGGCTTCACAGGACTGTGCTACCCCCTTGCGAGGGAAGGGGCATTGCTCCTGGTTGCCAAAGTAGGTATTGACTCCTTTGGACCATTGCTCCAGAACTGCACCAGGAGAAAGGAAAAGGCAGCATGTGAGAGTCTGCAGCAGGGACGCCCTGCCCAAGCCCGCTTTGAGGACAGTCCCCGGCTTGGCAGGGCTCAGCCCAGGACCAGATCTGGATCTGAGGGCAATGTGTGCTCTTGAGGCGTCTGGATTCAAACACCTCGCTGTTTCTCTCCTCCTCCCCATCACACCTTCTCCTCCTCAATGGCCTGTTCCCCTCCAGCATTTCTCACTGCAGCCCCTCCCCTCCCCACCCCTTCCCTTCCCACACACACGCCCTTTCAGAGCAGGCATTTCAAGCCCAGAGGAAAGCAGGGGAACAGAAGCCGTGGGAAGGGACCCGGGAATTCCTCGCCGCGCGGAAACCTCCCGGGCTTCCCCCTCTCTTCTACACACTCACAGCAGTTTGGGATCATCGAGGCCTGACCTCACTGCGGGCTGACACCCACCACGTTCCCTCTGAGATCACATGGAGGCATCGACGGCCCCCACAGCCCCAGCCCCTGGGACCCCGGCCAAGGAGCCGACACTCACCGCTGCAGACGGCGCGCAGGATCCGGCCACTCCCCACCCGGCTCAGCACGGCGCGCAGGGCGAGCAGCGTCATTCCCACAAAGGGGATGCACCGCAGAGCTGCAGAGCAGGCAGGGACAGAGGGACCGAGAGGGTCAGTGAGAGACGTGGGAGACTGGGGTCCGTCCCTGGCAGGGCTGGGGCTGCTGGGCCATGCACGACATGCCAGAGGGCGTGGGGAGGGCTGCCCTCCCCAAGGGGGACACAGGAAGCCCTCTGGAGAAATGGGGAGGACAGTGGGGGGCAGAGACCCCACGGCTTTGTCTCCAACGGGTTCCCACCCTTCAGAAACTGGGATCGGGCTGGTAAGGCAGAGCTGCCAGCCGGCCCTGGCACGGAGCAAGGAGGCACAGCAACTCCATAGCCCCCCCGTTCAACACAGAGCACTTAGGGAGGGGGAGCATCCCCTCTCCCCATTAGCACAGACCCCTACCCAAACCAGTACCGTACCGTAGCTGCGGGCCATTTTGCCCACGGTGAGGAGCACAATCTCATCAGGGACCTTCCCCATGGCCTTCAGGTGGCTCTGGAGCTCGGACATGACAAAGTGGAAGTGGGAGCGGGCCAGCGCCACCAGGACGTCGCTAGCGGCCGTCTTCACATCACCTGTCACACCCTGCAAAAGCGTCACAGGTTAAACACTCCCAAGAAAAACGGCTGAGGCACTCGGACAGGCTGAATGACCCTGTCTCCTCTGCGAGACCCCTCGGGACAGTTGTGCTCGGGGCCGGGCAGCTGCCGCCTCTTGTACCCTGGGGTAGGCGAGCAGCTCCCCGGCGAGACGAGGGAGGCTTTTCCCCGGCACAACCCTGTGCTGCTGGCCCCTCTCCATGGAGATGCCAGGAACAAACTGTCGCAGGCTCGACACCCCCCTGGGACCTCTCCGTGGGGCTGGTGGGTTCCCATGGCTCCTCCTCAAGGCAGGAGAAATAACCTTGAGCTTGAACCCAGCTCTCGCTCAGTTAGGAACAGCCCTGAGTCCGCTTCTCTGCAGAGCTCTCTGCGTCCCCTCTCCAAATTCCCTGTAATGACGAGTCCCCAGAGCCTCTCCCTTAGGACCTCCGCTGGGTCTGAATAACCGAGGGACATCTCTGCGCCACTCTCTATTTCCCCAAAAACCAGGGCCGGAGGCAGGCTGCTTTGGTGGCCCTGAAAGAGAACAAGCTCACCTGGGCTGCTCGCATGTCCCTGGACGCCTCCGCTATCAGGCGGTTCACGACACCGCTCGTCAAGCAGCCGTCGTCTCCCTGCAAGACGCTCTCCAGCTCCCGGTATGTCTCCACTCGGTCACCCTGGGGACAGACCACGAAGGGGAGTGATGGGACTTGCTCTGCCCTCATTCCCAGGGAGCCACGAGAGAGACCTGCTGCCCCCCAAATCATCTGTGTGACACGGGCACGAGGTACGAGCTGCAGGCATCGGTCAGGACAGCCACGGGGAACAGCAAGATCTTCCGTGGCGCCTCTGACATCAGCAGAGAGCCAGACAGGGAGATCGACTCCGCCAGGGTAAAAGGCCGTGCGGGAGCCTCGGAAGTCACTCCCGAGGACGGGAGACGGCGGAGGTCAGGGGGAAAGTGCCAGGCGAGGAAGGGTGTGACTGTTCACTCAACTCCTGCCTAGATTTTGGCTAACCCAGCTCATGCGAAGGCCTGATGTGTGCTGGGAGCAGTGCCATTAGGTCAAAGCAAGAGCCCCACGTAGGCAGGGCAGGTGGCCAGAAAGAGCTGCAGGGCCGTGATGCAGCCATTATCACTGCAGATTGCTGTCTGCGGCAGCATCATCTTTTGTCTGGCAGTTTCCTCAGAAACCTTAGGATCCACTAACTTACGGAAATGGTAGAGACCAAACCTCCAAGCTGGAGGGTTTAAAACATCAGCTTACTCAGAAAACTTTTGAAGCGGATCCAACAGCAGCTGAACTGCTGAGGCTTTCGTGCTTCCCGGTGTGATACAGGGGACGCCCGCACCGTGACGGAGGAGGCAGGATGGGCCCTCCCCCCATCGGCTAGCTAACTAATTCTTTTTTTGCTCATAGGTGCACGATATTAAGAGCTACGGGTTGTAAGTTACGAAACCTTATGACTTGACTGGCAAAGAAGTGAATTCACGTCACAGACTAGTCTGGGCAAAAGGCGATTGAACCCCTGTTTGTCGTGTTTGTTTATTGTATTTCTTAATGAGCTCATGAAATAAAGTTTCAATTACAATTACAGAGAACGTTGTCCTGTAAATTTGATAGATCCAAATGGACCGTGACAAAGGGGAAGGTGTGGGAACAAGACCAGGCCCTGAGGAGGGGAAGCCACGAGCACCCTGCACCTTGGGGCACAGGCAGGAGCCCCGGTGATGGGACAGTTCCCAAACCAAAGCTAAGGAGGGGCCTCGGGCACTTGGGCAAAGGCGCTGGGAGATGCTGGGATTTATGCCAGAGGCTTTGCCTTGCCCAGGAGAGTGCTGCGAGCTCCTGGGGAAAGGAGTGGGGAGCGGTGGCATTAGTCCAGCTTGAGCGGCAGGATCGGCGCTGGGGGACAAAGCGCCTGCAGGAGGGCAGAGGTGCCGTTCTGCCGCAGCACCCAGGGAAGCCAGCGGCATGGAGGGGAGCCCTCACCCCCCCGCCTCACCTCATTGTCTTGCAGCCGCTTTAGCAGAGAAGTCCCGACAGCCGCAAAGGTAGTGACGGCTGCAGGGACAGTCCCCGTTGCCCTGCCTCTGTCCTCAGAACGCGCAGGTCTGGACTGGGAACCCAGGCATGGGCAGAGAGCTGGAAGAAAAGAAATAAACGGTTTTGCTGGCTGCGGGGCTTCGCACCAGGGAGGGGTGAGGATCTCCCCAGCCTCCCCCAGCACTAACAGCCTGTGCTGGACTGCACTGGCAAGAGGGCAGTCAGTGGGATGAGGGGAGGGAGTCTTCCCCTCACCGCAGCAGTGGGAACACCACTTTGGGGGACTGGGCCCATTCTGGGCTCCCCAGTGACAGAAGGGCAGCAACGCGCTGCAGCGAGTCCAGCGCGGGGGCCCTGAGCTGGGCAGGGGATGGACATGGGGCTCTGCGAGGAGAGGCCAGGGGGGCTGCGGCTGGGCAGCCCCAACAAGAGCCGGCCGGGCCAGGTTGTCTCTGAGCGGTCCCCAGCTGCCCCGCGGAGGGCAGGGAGAGGATGGAGCCAGAGCCCTCTCAGAGGTGCCTGGCAGCAGGATGAGAGGTGATGGGGACGCAGCCCCCAGCACCCGGCTGGGGTGGACACTGCCTCCAGCAGGCATCAGCCCCCAACCTCCCGCCAGCCCCTCACCTCTGAGCGCTCTCATCCTCCTCATGGCCGCAGGATCTCCCGGATCGATGCACTGCTCTCTCCGGGCAAAAATCCGCGAGAAACTGGGGCAGCACCAGCCCCAGGAGCAAGGTATAGAGCCCGGCCATTGTGATGCCCCTGTGGGGCGTGGCACCCCACAGAGGGCTACTGTGACACGGGGACACGGGGACACATGCTGGGGACACACCATGGGGCGGGGACTGGACATGACAGCACCCTGGGGACCGCCACAGGCTCAGAAATGCAGGATTTCCCCATTCTCCACCTTGAATTTGCTCGTGGTCCTCAAACAGTTTTAGCAAAGACTTTCTCCAGACAGCCCTTCCCAGCTCTGTCCCCGATCCACGTCCCCCTCCAGGGACCCATCCCTGGAAACATCCAAGGTCAGGTGTGACGGGGCTCTGAGCAACCTGATCTAGTTGAAGATGTCCCTGCTCATTGCAGGGGACTGGACTAGGTGACCTTTAAAGGTCCCTTCCAACCCAAACTATTCTATGATTCTATGATTCTATGACGCGAGGCAACGTGGTCTCGAGGGGACTGACCTGGCCTTTGCCCTCTGCATTTTCTTGCCCTCGTTTTCTCCAAAGAGAAGGCTCCTGCCTGTGTCTGTGTGTGCCCACCCCTACGTCTCCTCCAAGAACATTTGCTCCCATTCTCCAGCCAGGACCGAGCTGGGCAGAAACTGGAGACCTCCAACCCTTCAGACCCAACTGCGTCACGAAAAGACAAAGGAGACTCATATTCAAATGGAATACCCTTTTGCTGTTTGCTGGACTGTGGATGAGCTTGGGAAAGCTGACCTTCCTAGAAGGTTTCTCAGCTCAAATCCAGATGATGAAAGGATGACCAGAACTCTGGTTCCTACTCTGCCATCTCTACCACAGTAGGAAATGCACACATAGCCAAGCCCTTCATGCTACTAGGCAGGCATAGGATTGCCTGTGGGTTCGGAAAGAAATTTCCATACGGTCCTCCGGTCTTTATGAAAGGCTGGATATGTGCTCATCTCTTGGTTTTTTGGGTGTGGGGCTGTTACCGCTTCAGTCAGGACGCAGGCGAATTGAGACAACTTTGTTATTTGATCGTAGTTTTCCATGCTGGTTTGTCTGACTGCCTAAAGAATAAGGGAGGTGCTGCACCCTGCCAGAGAGGTTGGTCTGCAGATGACAGCTTTGGAGCTTGTGAGTAACAGGAGGAGAAACTGGCCCGTCATTGGATACCGTGTGGGCCACAGCTTGTCCGGTGTTTTCTGTGTTTAGACTGGCCTTTTAGGCAAGCTGTGGTTTGCCTTCGGGGCAGCACGATCCAGGTGACATTTCTGTGCAGCGTATTCAGCTTTTTGGAGATGGCCCCCGAGGGCACGTGAAACAACTGCTTCTTTGCAGGACTATTGGTTTAGAGTATTTTCATCAGTCTGTTTTGGTGTGTGCATCTGGGGAGAGCAGCAGTCTCTGTAACAGACCTTTCCCCCTACACGGAGAAACACCACCCCACGATCACAGCATGCGATACGTCACAACACCCACACCGTGCTGCGGATGCTAGCGGCTTTGGGCACAGACTGACCCTGATCAGGAGGGTGACCAGTGAACTTGGCACCGGATCCAAAAGGCATGCGATTCTCAGACTACACAAGGGGGTTTCTTGTCTTGCTGCAGGCTGCACGGAGCAGGTACAGGGCTTCTGACTGGCACCCCGGGCATCCCCAGCTCATTAACAGCTGCACCTTCTATTCCCTCCTTCACCCTTTTATCCTGACGCTCTGCTTCCGTGTCTTTTGTCTGGCAGTTTTTCCCTTTATTGTCTCACTAGTTTAACTTAACTAGGCCAACCAGTTTTCTCCTTTCATGGTCTGCCATCTCCAACAGTTTCTCACTTTGTCACACGGTTAGTTTAACCTCGAGCCAGGCTTGGTGAATGAGAGCTTCTATAAGCAATGAGACACCATCAAAAAAAAGTCTATCCTCCCCACTGCCCACCTTAGAAATCTCTAGAAATCTCTAACGGCACAAATAAGGAGCAGCTTAGGTGCTCTTCAACTCAGTCAACCTCGGTTGGGGCACCAATGAGATCCATATGTTTAGAGAAGACCTGTCTGAACGTCACTTCAAGCTCAAGTGATATGTCCTGCACCTGGGGAGGAACAACCCCCTGCACCAATATATGCTGGGGGCCACCCGGCTGGAAAGCAGCTCGACAGAATAGGCCCTGAGGGACCTGGGGGACACCAGCAATGTGTCCTTCCTGCAAAACCGGTGAATGGGCTGCATTAGGTGAAGTCTTGCCAGCAGGTGGAGGGAGGTGATCCTTCCCCTCTCTCTCCTCAGCACTGGTGAGGCCACACCTGGCGTGCTGTGTCCAGTTCTGGGCTCCCCAGTACAAGAGACATGGACGTACTGGAGACAATCCAACGAAGGACCACGGAGGAGAAGGAGGAGACAAGAGGTGGAAGAAGAGCAATAAAAGGAGTAGTAACTTGAGGAACCAGTGGAAAAACAGTGGGAAAGCACAGAAGAAGGAAAAGGAGGCGGAAGAACAGAAGGAACAGGGGGAACGGGAAAAGAAGGCAAAAGAGGAGGAGGAGAAGGATAAAGAGGAAGATGAGGAGGAGATGGAAAAACAAAAGGAACAGGAAGAACGAGGTGAGAAGGAGGAGGAAAAAAGAGGAAGAGGAGAAGGAGGTAGAACAGAAGTACTAGGAAGAACAAGACAAGGAGGATGAAGAGGAAGAAGACCATGAGGAGGACAAGGAAAAAAAAGGCGGAGGAGGAAGAAGAACAGAAGGAGGAGAAGGAACACAAGGAGGAGGACAAAGAACAAGAGGGACAAAAAAAAGAGGAAGAGGAAGAACATGAAGAGGAGGAGGAAAAAGGAGAGGAGGAGGAGCAGGCTGAACAAGAGGAGGAAGGAAAGGAACAGGAGGAGGAGTTGGAGGAAGAAAAAGGAGGAGGAGGTGGCATAAAAAGACAAGGAGGAGGAGAAGGAGAAGTAAGAGCATGAGGAAGAAAAGAAGGTGGAGAATGAGGAAAAATAGGAGGAAGAGGAGGAAGAACAGGAAGAACAGAAGCAACGGGACAAGGCGGAGGAGCAGGAGGAAGAGGAAAAGAAAGAGATAGAGGAGAAAGAGGAAGGGAGGAGGAAGAATAGGGAGAACAGGAGAAGGAGGAACAGGAGGACAAGGAGAAAACTGAGGAGGAAGAGGAGGAAGAAGAACAGGAGAAGGAGGCAGAAGAACAGCAGGAACAGGTGGAGAAGGAGGAAGAACAGCAGGAGAATGTGGAAGAACAGGATGAAGTACCGAAGAAGGAAGAACAGGCGGAAGAGAGTGAGGAGGTGGAAAAGGAAAAACAGGAGGAAGAAGAAGAGGAAGACGACAGCAATAGAGAATTAATAGACTCATAGAATCATAGAATCATTTAGGTGGGAAAAGACCCTTAAGATCATCGAATCCCACCGTTAGTTAACACTGCCAAGTCCACCGCTAAACCATGTCCCAAAGCGCCACGTCTACACGTCTTTGAAACACCTCCAAGGATGGTGACTCAACCACTTCCTGTAGTGAGGGGCCCAAAACTGAACACAGTATTCGGGGTGCGGCCTCACCAGTGCCCAGTACAAGGGGTTATGACCCAGGTGCAGGACCCGGCACTTAGCCTTGTTGAACCTCATGCAATTGGCAAGGAGAAAGTGCAAGAGAAGGATGAGGAGAAACAAAAGGAAATGGATGAGGAGAAGTTGGAGGAAAAAGTGAAGGAGGAGGAGGAGGAGAAGGAGGAACACAGGAAGGAAGATGAGGAGAAGGAGGAGGAAAAAAACAGGACGAGGATGAAAAGGAACAGGACGAGGAGGAGGAGAAAGATGAGAAATGAGCAAGAGGAGGAAGAAGAGGAGGTAGGAGGAGGAGAAACAGGAAAAGGAACAGGAATAAGAAGAGGAAGAGGAGGAGGAGACAGAAATATATAAGGAAGAAATTTTTTATGATGAGGGTGGTGCAATACTGGCACAGGTTGCCCAGAGAGGTGGTAGATGCCCCATCCCTGGAAACACTCAAGGTCACATTGGATGGGGCTCTGAGCAACCTGATCTAGTTGAAGATGTCCCTGCTCACTGCAGGGGGTTGGACTAGGTGACCTTTAAAGGTCCCTTCCAACCCAAACCATTCTATGATTCTTTCAAAAAAAAGGAGGAGGGGGGACAGGAGGGTGAGGGGGAAGAGAAAGAAGAAGAGGAGGAGGAGGAATAGCAGGAAGAAAATTAGGAAGGAGAGGAGGAGGAGGAAGAACAGGAGGAAAAACAGGATGAGGAGGAGGAGAAAGAAAAAGAGGAATATGAGGTAGGAGAAGAGGAGGAGGAGGAGAAGGAAGGAGAAGGAGGAGGAAGAGGAGGAAGTAGAAGAAGAGGAGAAGGTGGAAAAAGAACAGAAGGAACAGGAGGATGAGGATAAAGAACAGGGGGGTAAGCAGAACAGCAGAGTAACAGGAAGAGGAAGAAGAAAAACAGAAGGAAATAGGAGAAGGATAAGTTGGAGGAGGAGGAGAAGGAGGGATATAAGGAGAAGGCCTACGAAGAACAAGAAGAACACACGGAGGATGAACATGCAGAGGATAAAACATACAGAGGCAGAGGAGAAGGACGAGGAGAAAGAGAAGGAGAAAGAGGAAAAAGAGGTGAAGGAAGAACTGGATGAAGACAAAAAGGAGGAGAAATGAAAAGAACAGGAAGAGGAGGAAGAACCGAGGAAGAACAGGATGAAGAACACAAGAAAGAACAAGAAGAACTGGAAGAACAAGAGCAGGAGAACAGGAGGAGGAAGAGGAAGAACAGGAGGAGGCAGAAAAAGAGGTGGAAAAACAGGAGGCAGAGGAAGAACAGGAGGAGGAGGAGAAAGAACAGCGGGAGGAGGAGAAGGAAGAGCAGGAGGAGGGAGGAGGAGGAACAGGAGGAAGAACAGGAGGAAGAGGAACGGGAGGAGGAGGAGGAACAAGATGAA
>NW_027441609.1:0-47106 GCF_964195595.1 Calonectris borealis
GGGACCTGCCCAAGACCTGCCCAGCCCCCCGGGGACCCCCCCAGCCCCCAGGGACCCCCCAGGACCCCCCCAGCCGCCCAGGGATCCCCCCCCAAGACCCCCCCAGCCCCCCAGGGACCTGCCCAAGACCTGCCCAGCCCCCCGGGGGACCCCCCCAGCCCCCCAGGGACCCCCCCAGGACCCCCCAGCCCCCCAGGGACCTGCCCAAGACCCGCCCAGCCCCCCGGGGACCCCCCCCAGGCCCCCCAGGGACCCCCCAGGACCCCCCCAGCCCCCCAGGGACCTGCCCAAGACCCGCCCAGCCCCCCGGGACCCCCCCCAGCCCCCCAGGGACCCCCCCAGGACCCCCCAGCCCCCCAGGGACCACCCCCCAAGACCCCCCCACCCCCCAGGACCTGCCCAAGACCCGCCCAGCCCCCCAGGGACCCCCGCGGCCCCCCAGGGACCCCCCCAGACCCCCAGCCTCCCAGGGACCTGCCCAAGACCTGCCCAGCCCCCCGGGGACCCCCCCAGCCCCCCGGGGACCCCCCAGGACCCCCCAGCCCCCCCGGCCCCCCCCTTACCGCTGTCCACGAGATGCTCTGGGGTTTGCTGAGGAAGAGCCCGTCGGGTCGCGGGGCTCGGGGGGGTGGATGTCGTCTGCGGGGGAGGGGTGGGGTGTCAGGGGGGGCCCCTGGGGGGGGGACACACAGGGGGTGACCCGAATTGGGGGGGGGGGGGTGCAGCACTCACCCAGGGAGTCATCCTTGGGGTCTGCAGAGAGATGGGGGGGGTCAGAGAGTGGGGACCCCCCCCGGACACCCCGACATTGACACTCGCCCCCCCACACACCCTGACCCCCCCCAGCACCCTGACCCCAAACCTGACCCCCCCCCACACCCTGACCCCCCCAGCACCCTAACCCCAAACCTGACCCCCCCCTCCGCACCCTGACCCCCCCCCAGCACCCTGACCCCAAACCTGACCCCCCCACATACCCTGACCCCCCCAGCACCCTGACCCCCCCCAGCACCCTGACCCCAAACCTGACCCCCCCGACCCGACCCCCCCCAGCACCCTGACCCCCCCAGCACCCTGACCCTAAACCTGACCCCTCCCCGCACCCTGACCCCCCCCGACCCCCCCACACCCTGACCCCCCCCACACCCTGACCCCCCCCAGCACCCTAACCCCAAACCTGACCCCTACACTCACCCTGACCCCCCCCGACCCCCCCCCCGCACCCTGACCCTAAACCTGACCCCCCCGCCCACCCTGACCCCCCCAGCACCCTAACCCCAAACCTGCCCCCCCCCCCCCCCCCGAACCCTGACTCTAAACTGACCCCCCCCGGACCCTGACACCCCCCCCCCCCAAGCCCCCTGACCCTAAACCTGCCCCCCCCCCCACCTTTGGGGGTGCCGCCCGCTGCCTCCTCCCCGTTTTCTCCTCCCTTTTTGCCCGTTTTTCTCCTTTTCTCTCTTTTTCTGCTCTTTTTCTCTTCCTTTTTCTCCTCTTTCTTCTCCTTTTTCGCCTCCTTCTTGGCAACTGGGGGGGGGCGGGGGGGGGTGAGACGCAGTTGCCCCCCCCCCAGGGCCGTTACCCCCCTTCTGCCCCCCCGGGGTATCCCCTCCCCCCCCCCCCCCCAAATCCCCTCCCCATGGCTGGCAATGGCCGCCCGGGGGGGGGGGGGGGGCAAGTGACATGGAGGGGGGACAAATGCCACGGGGGGGGGTGGCAGATGCCGGGGGGGGCAGGCGGGGGGGGGGGGGGCAGATGGGATTTGACTCCGACCCCCCCAAAATAGCGCGGCCTCAGCTGTCACCGGGCTCAGGTCACCGGGGGGGGGGGGCGGGCGGGGACGGCCACCCCTCCCCCCCCGGGCCCCCCCAACCCGCCGGGGGTGGGGCGCCAAAGCACCCTGTTCCCCCTCTCCGTGTCACCCCCCCCCACCGGTGTCACCCCACATGAGGTGTGTCCCCCCCCCCAAGTGTGCCCCCCCCCCCAGTGTGCCCCCCCCCCCCCCGCCCTGATTTAGTGGCCGTCACCTGCGGGTGCCCTTTCGGGGCGGCTCATGTGTCACCCAGGGGGCCCAGACACACGTCACCCCCCCCCGTGTCACCCCCCCCCCGTGTCACCCCCCCCCCCGTGTCACCCCCCCCGGGTGTCACTGTGACACTGCCCCCCCTCCCCCCCCCCAAACCTGCCCCGTCAGCACTGGCACAGGGAATCGCCCCCCCCCCCCCCCGTGCCCCCCCCGTGGCAATTGCCCCCCCCAGGAGCCCCCCGGGGGCAGTTGCCCCCCCCCAATCCTCCTGCCCCCCCCCCCCTCCGGTGCAATTGCTCCCCCCGGAGTAATTGCCCCTCCCCCCCAGTAATCGCCCCCCACCCCCCAGTCACCCCCCTCCCAGAGTTAATTGCCCCCCCCGAAGCAATTGCCCCCCCGCAGGTGCCCCCCCCCCGGGGGCAGTGCCCCCCATAATCATTCTCCCCCTCCCCCACGGGCAATTGCTCCTCCCCCCCAATCCTCCTGCCCCCCCCAGGGGCAATTGCCCTCCCTCAAGTGCCCCCCCCGGGGCAATTGCCCCCCCAATCATTCTCCCCCCCCCCAGGGGCAACTGCCCCCCCAATCCTCCTGCCCCCCCCTCAGGGCAATTGCCCCCCCAATCATTCTCCCCCCCCCCCCAGGGGCAATTGCCCCCCCCCAATCCTCCTGCCCCCCCAGGGGCAATTGCCCCCCCAATCCTCCTGCCCCCCCAGGGGCAATTGCCCCCCTCAATCCTCCTGCCCCCCCCAGGGGCAATTGCCCCTCTCAATCCTCCTGCCCCCCCAGGGGCAATTGCCCCCCCCCGGAGTAATTGCCCCTCCCCCCCCAGTAATTGCCCCCACCCCCCAGTCACACCCCCCCCCAGGGTTAACTGCCCCCCCAAGGTCTTCTGCCCCCTCCCCCAGAAGCAATACCCCCCCCCAAATCGTCCTGTCCCCCCGGTAATTGCCCCCCCCCCCCCCATTGCCCCCCCCCCCCATTGCCCCCCCCCCCGTACCGGCCGTGCTGGGCTCGGGCATGGCGGCGCTGGGGCTGGGGGGCCACAACTGCCCCGGGGCGGCCCCGCGGCCCCTTTAAACACCCGCCCCCCCCCCCCCCACCCCGGGACCCCCCCTCCCCCCGCCCGTGGCCACGCCCCCTCGGCGCCCCGCCCCGCCCCCCCCCGGGCTGGGAGGGGGCAGATGGGGACCCCCCCCCCCCCCCCCACGGGCCCGTGTCCCCGCGGGACCTGGTGAGTAATGGGGGGGGGGACACTGGGGGGCGGGGGGGGGGACACGGGGGAGGGGGGGGACACGGGGGAGGGGGGGGACACAGACCAGTCCCGCCCCCCCCCCCACGGGACGAGCTCCCCCCCCCCCAGGACACTCCTTGTCCGCCCGTGTCCCCCCCTCCGTGGGACACTCAGGTCCACTCGTGTCGTGTCCTGTCGTGCCCCCCCCCCCCGGCCACGTGACCTGTCGCGCCGTCACGTGACACGTCCCCCCCCCCCCCGGGCCCACCCCCCCGCACAGAATGGGGGGTCCCAGGGGAGGAGGGGGGAGGGAAGGGGGGGTCCCAGGGAGGATGGGGGGGGACAGGGGGGTCCTGGAGTGGGGGGGGGGCTACAGGGGGGTCCTGGAGTTGGGGGGGGGGGCTACAGGGAGGTCCTGGAGTTGGGGGGGGGGCTACAGGGGGGTCCTGGAGTTGGGGGGGGCACACGACAGGGGGGCCCCGACACACGGGGCAGAGGGTGGGGGGGTGTCACCCCATCTCCCCCCGCCCCCCCCGAGCAGTGCCAGTGGCCCCACAGGGACCAGCGCATGGACAGCCTGACCCCCCCCCACCCCGAGACCCCCCTGCCCCCCCCAGCACCCCGAAAATAAAACAACTCCCCCTGCACCCCCAAAATAAAGACTTCTACCCCCAACAAATTAAGGGGCTCAAGCACCTCAGTGCCCCCCCCCCCCCCAATTTAGGGGTGTCCCAGCATCCCCCCCCCCCCCAAAAAGACGGAGCGGCAGCCGAGTGGCTAAAGGCAGTTTATGGAGGGTTTTGGGGTACAGGGGGGGCACCGGGGGGGGGGGGCGCTTTGGGGGGCGTGGGGAGGGGGGAGGGGCTCCAAAAAGACCATGCTAAATAAGTAAAACCAAATTTGGGGGGAAGGGGGGGGTGGAGGGGGGGGGGGAGGAGGGGGGGCCGGTGGGGGGGCGGGCCCCCCCCCCCCCCCACTTCCAACACCCCCCCTCCCCCACTGTATTTACAGGGTCGAACCCAAGGTGTTTCAGAGCTGGGGGGGGGGGGGGGGTGTTTCAGAGGGGGGGCATAGGAAGGGGGGCTTTGTCCAGGGATCCCCCCAACTCTTTGGGGGGGCCCCCCCCGCCCAGGGGCTCCTCCCCGCCGCCCCCCCCCCGCCGGCCGTGCTTCCGGAAGTACTTGTAGCGCTGGACGTAGGCGCGCACCAGGTTGTTGACCTTGACCGGGTTGATCTCCCCGCTCCGGCTGTGGCAGATCTTTTTTTGGGGGGGGGGACACACCAGGGTGAGGGGGTGGGGATGTCCCCCGAGGTGTCCCCAAGCCCCCCTGGGTGTGTGTCCCCCCCCCCCCGTCACCTTGTGGACGGCCTTGCGGAGGATGTCCTTGTACTCGTCCTTGGTGATCTCCTTCTTCTGGTAGTAGGGTTTGATGGCCAACTTGACCTCCTCCACCGCCCGCTCCTGCGTGTGCAGCTTCTTCAGGTACTGGGGGGGGAGACGGGGGGGTGAGGGGAGGGCGGGGGAGGGGAGGGCGGGGGAGGGGAGGGTGGGGGAGGGGAGGGGGCGGGGGGGGGGGCGCGCGATTGTCGTCGATGGGGGATGGGGTCCTGGGTCTTCGTGGGCGGAAGAGGCGTTGGGGTGGGAGCATCGGCACGTGGCCACCATTGATACGGGATGGGCCGGTCGCCATCGGGGCCACCACTGACCTGGGACGTCCCTGTCACCACCATGGCCACCACTGACACGGGACGTCCCTGTCACCATCAAGGCCACCACCGACCTGGGACGTCCCTGTCACCATCAAGGCCACCACTGACCTGGGACGTCCCTGTCACCATCAGGGCCACCACTGACACGGGACGTCCCTGTCACCATCGGGGCCACCACCGACCTGGGACGTCCCTGTCACAACCATGGCCATAACCGACCTGGGACGTCCCTGTCACCATCGGGGCCACCACTGACACGGGACGTCCCTGTCACCATCGGGGCCACCACCGACCTGGGACATCCCTGTCACCATCGGGGCCACCACCGACCTGGGACGTCCCTGTCACAACCATGGCCATAACCGACATGGGACGTCCCTGTCGCCATCGGGGCCACCACCGACCTGGGACGTCCCTGTCACCATCGGGGCCACCACTGACACGGGACGTCCCTGTCACCACCATGGCCACCACCAACACAGGACGTCCCTGTCACCATCAGGGCCACCACTGACCTGGGACGTCCCTGTCACCATCAGGGCCACCATCGACCTGGGACGTCCCTGTCACCATCGGGGCCACCACCAACCTGGGACGTCCCTGTCACCACCATGGCCACCACCGACCTGGGATGTCCCTGTCACCATCAAGGCCACCACCGACCTGGGACGTCCCTGTCACCATCGGGGCCACCACCGACCTGGGATGTCCCTGTCACCACCATGGCCACCACCAACCTGGGACGTCCCTGTCACCATCAGGGCCACCACTGACCTGGGACGTCCCTGTCACCACCATGGCCATAACCGACACGGGACGCCCCTGTCACCACCATGGCCACCACCAACACAGGACGTCCCTGTCACCATCAGGGCCACCACTGACCTGGGACGTCCCTGTCACCATCAGGGCCACCATCGACCTGGGACGTCCCTGTCACCATCGGGGCCACCACCGACCTGGGACGTCCCTGTCACCACCATGGCCACCACCGACACGGGACGTCCCTGTCACCATCAAGGCCACCACCGACCTGGGACGTCCCTGTCACCATCGGGGCCACCACTGACCTGGGACGTCCCTGTCACCATCGGGGCCACCACCAACCTGGGACGTCCCTGTCACCACCATGGCCACCACTGACCTGGGATGTCCCTGTCACCATCAAGGCCACCACTGACCTGGGACGTCCCTGTCACCACCATGGCCATAACCGACATGGGATGACCTTGTCACCACCACGGCCATCACCCTCACAACCATCACCAACGTGGGATGGCCCCGTCACCACCACGGCCACTACCAACACGGGACGTCCCTGTCACCACCGTGGCCACCACCGACATGGGACGTCCCTGTCACCACCGTGGCCACCACCGACATGGGACGTCCCTGTCACCCTCATGGCCATAACCACCACGGGATGTCCTTGTCATTGACACGGGACGTCCCTGTCACCACCGTGGCCACCACCAACATGGGACGTCCTCGTCACTCATGTCAAAGGTCCCTGTCACCGCCGTGGCCATCACCCACGTGGGACGTCCCTGTCACCGCCGTGGCCATCACCCACGTGGGACGTCCTTGTCATTGACATGGGAGGTCCCCGTCACCACTGTGACCGTCACTGACATACGAAGTCCCCATCCCCCGTCACTGCTGTCCCCGTCACCATCACGGGACGTCCCCCATCACCTCCGCGCCTGTCACCACCACGGGATCTCCCCGTCACCGACATGTCCCTGTCACCAGCGTCCCCGATGCCACCACCGCAGGAGGTTGCGTCGCAGCCAGCATCAGCTCGGGACGCCCTTGTCACGCGTGTCCCCACCACAGGACACCCCTGTCACACGCGTCCCTGTCACCGGAGGACACCCCGCGTCCCCAGTCCCCACTAGACGACCCCGTCACTTGTGTCCCTACGGGGACGAGTCACTGTCCCCCAGCCCTGTCACCCTGGTCCTCACCAGACGCCCCCCCGTGTCCCCGTGTCCCCCCGCGGGACACCTGGTGTCACCTGGGGTCCTGCAGGACAGCCCCGTCACACGTCCCTGTCCCCACGGGACACCCCGTGTCCCCCTGGTCCCTGTGGGGTGACCCCATCACACGCGTCCCCGTCACCAAGGGCCACCCCCTTCGTCCCCATGGGACGCCCCGTGTCCCCCTGTCCCCAACCCCATGGGACGCCCTGTGTCCCCCCGCCCTGTCCCCGTCCCCATGGGACACCCCGTGACCCTATTGGACACCCCGTGTCCCCGTCCCCATCCCCACGGGACACCCCACATCCCCGTCTCTGACCCCAAGGGACACCCCATGTCACCCTGTCCCCGTCCCCACGGGACACCCCGCGTCCCCCCCACCCCACGGGACACCCCGTGTCCCCATCCCCACAGGACACCCCGTGTCCCCCCCATCCCCGTCCCCACGGGACACCCCGTGTCCACCCCACCCCACAGAACACCCCGTGTCCCCCCCGTCCCCACAGGACACCCCGTGTCCCCGTCCACACAGGACACCCCGTGTCCCCCCCGTCCCCACGGGACACCCCATGTCCCTATCCCCACAGGACACCCCGTATCCCCCCACCCCACAGGACACCCTGTGTCCCCCTGTCCCTACAGGACACCCCCTGTCCCCATCCCCACGGGACACCCCCTGTCCCCCTGTCCCCACGGGACACCCCATGTCCCTATCCCTACAGGACACCCCATGTCCCCCATCCCCATGGGACACCCCGAGTCCCCCCCGTTCCCACGGGACAACCCGTGTCCCCCCCCCCTCAGAACACCCCCTGTCCCCATCCCCACAGGACACCCCGTGTCCCCCTGTCCCCCCGGGACACCCCGTGTCCCCAACTCCCCGGGACACCCCGTATCCCCCCACCCCCCGGGACACCCCGTGTCCCCCATCCCCGTCCCCACAAAACACCCCGCGTCCCCCCCACCTCATGGGACACCCCGTGTCCCCCTCCCCCTCAGAACACCCCCTGTCCCCATCCCCACAGGACACCCCGTGTCCCCGTCCCCATGGGACACCCCGTGTCCACCCCACCCCACCCCACAGAACACCCCGTGTCCCCCCCATCCCCACAGGATACCCCATGTCCCCAACCCCATGGGACACCCCCTGTCCCCATCCCCACAGAACACCCCGTCCCCCCACGCCACAGGACACCCCGCGTCCCCCTGTCCCCAAGGGACACCCCGTGTCCCCCCCACCCCCCGGGACACCCCGCGTCCCCCCCCGTCCCCAAGGGACACCCCGCGTCCCCCTGTCCCCAAGGGACACCCCGTGTCCCCAACTCCCCGGGACACCCCGTATCCCCCCACCCCACAGAACACCCCGCGTCCCCCTGTCCCCAAGGGACACCCCCTGTCCCCCCCATCCCCACAGGACACCCCGCGTCCCCCTGTCCCCAAGGGACACCCCGTATCCCCCCACCCCCCGGGACACCCCGCGTCCCCCCGTCCCCCTGACCTTGTCGGTGTCCCCGCGTCCCTCGGAGCCGACGCTGCCGTCCCTCTTGCCGGCCTCGGCGCTGGACGAGGCGCCGTAGAGGGGGGCGGGGACCCCCCCGGCCGCCGCCGCCGCCGGCCCCCCCAGCCCCGGCAGCCCCGTGGGGGTGGCGGGGGCCGAGGGGCACCCCACCAGCGGCAGGGCCCCGTGCAGCAGGTACGGGGGGGGCGCGTGGGGGGCCGGGGGGTGGGCGGCGGGCGCGGGGGGCTGGGGGGCTCCCAGGGGGGGCGGCGCCTTGGTGTGGCTCAGGATCTGCGAGAGGGGGAGAGCAGGGGGGGGGTCCTGTGGGGTGGGGGGGGCACCCGTGGGGTGGGGGGTCCATACCCCCTCGTGGATGTGACATGGGGAAGATGGGGGTGCCCAGATATTGGGGTGTCCCCCCTCCCCGCCCCCACGGGGGGGGGGGGGTCCCCTTCTTGGGGAGGTGGCTGTCCCCTCGGGGGGGGCGTCTGTGCCCCCCACCGGGTTTCTGTCCCTTTTGGGGGGGTTTCTGTCCCTTTGGGGGGGGTGGCTGTGCCCCCCACGGGGTTTCTTTCCCTTTGGGGGGGTTTCTGTCCCTTTGGGGGGGCGTCTGTGCCCCCCACGGGGTTTCTGTCCTTTGGGGGGGGGCGTCTGTGCCCCCCATGGGATTTTTGTCCCTTTGGGGGGGTTTCTGGCCCTTTGGGGGGGGCGTTTCTGTCCCTTTGGGGGGGGCGTCTGTGCCCCCCACGGGGTTTCTGTCCCTTTGGGGGGGTTTCTGTCCCTTTTGGGGGGGCGTCTGTGCCCCCCACGGGGTTTCTGTCCCTTTGGGGGGGGTGGCTGTGCCCCCCACGGGGTTTCTGTCCCTTTGGGGGGGTTTCTGTCCCTTTGGGGGGGCGTCTGTGCCCCCCACGGGGTTTCTGTCCTTTGGGGGGGGGCGTCTGTGCCCCCCATGGGATTTTTGTCCCTTTGGGGGGGTTTCTGGCCCTTTGGGGGGGGCGTTTCTGTCCCTTTGGGGGGGGCGTCTGTGCCCCCCACGGGGTTTCTGTCCCTTTGGGGGGGTTTCTGTCCCTTTTGGGGGGGCGTCTGTGCCCCCCACGGGGTTTCTGTCCCTTTGGGGGGGGTGGCTGTGCCCCCCATGGGATTTTTGTCCCTTTGGGGGGGGTTCTGTCCCTTTGGGGGGGGCGTCTGTGCCCCCCACGGGGTTTCTGTCCCTTTGGGGGGGTTTCTGTCCCTTTTGGGGGGGTTTCTGTCCCTTTGGGGGTGGTGGCTGTGCCCCCCACGGGGTTTCTGTCCCTTTGGGGGGGGCGTCTGTGCCCCCCACGGGGTTTCTGTCCTTTGGGGGGGTTTCTGTCCCTTTGGGGGGGTTTCTGTCCCTTCGGGGGGGTTTCTGTCCCTTCGGGGGGGGGCTGCCCCTTTAGGGGGGTGGCCGTCTCCTCCGGGGGCGCCTCCTCCCCCCGGGGTTCCCCGTCCCCTCTCGGGGGTCCCCGTCCCCTGCCAGAAGGGGGGGGGGGATGATGGGTACCAAAAGCGGTGCCGCCCCCTCCCCGCGCGTCCCCACCTGGTTGGTGGCCTGGATCAGCTCCTGCGCCTTGGCCCTGCTGGCCAGGTTGGCCTCCTCCATCTTGAAGAGCAGCGCCGTCACTGCGGGGAGCAGCCAGACCCCCCCTCCCCGTCAGCCGGGGCGGAGGGGGGGGGGACACACCGCGCCCCCCCACCCCCCCGGCGTCCCCAAGGGCCACCTACGTGCCAGCACGCCGCTGGTGGCGCAGTCCACGCCGCCCTGCAGGTTCCAGGTCACCGGTGGGGGCGGGGGTCCCAGGGGACGTCCCGGTTCTTCCTTCGCCTCCGAGCGGCTGTCAGCTTCGGGTTCGGATCGGGGGGGGTCAGCGCCGGTTGAACCCCCCGTCGTCGCCGCCGTCGCCGTCGTTGTCGTCATCGGGGGGGCCCCCCCGTTACCGCCGCCGCCGCCGCCGCCCGCCGGCCCTTCCTCGGGGAGGAAGGAGACGTCGGGGGTCTTGCAACTGCTGTCGACCGTCTGCGAGTCGGGCGTCAGCTCCCGTTCGGCCGCCGGCGTCACCGTCGTCGCCGGCGTCGCCGTCACCGTCGCCTTGCCGGGGGGCGGGCTGGGGGGTTTGGGGCTACCCCCCGACTTCTCCGAGCCCGACCACGCGGGTTCGACTTTGGGGGGCAAGCGGAGGGGGGGGCTGCCGGCCCCTTGGCTACAACTGTCCGCCTTGGACTTCTTGAGCGAGCCCTTGGGCTTGGCCTTCCTCTTCTTCCTCGCCTCGCCCCCGGCCTTGGCCTTGCCGCTGGCCCCCTTGGGCTTCTTCAGCCCCGCCTTGGCCTTGGGGGCTTTGGCCTTCTTGACCTTGACCCCCGTTTCTTTGGGGGGCTCGGTTTTGCCCCCCGCTTTAGCCTCGGCCGCCGCTTTCTCCTCGGGTTTGAGAAAAGGCGCCCGGCTTTCGGCGTCGCGGCTAAATTTGACGCCGATGGAAGCGCCGGAGCCGCCGCCGCCGCCGCCGCTCTCCTTCCCCGCCGCCGTGGTGGAGCTGACGCCCTCCCGGATGAGAACGGCCACCTTGGATTGCAGCTTCACCTTCCGGGAAGCGGGGGGCTTGGCGGGGACCCCCTCCCCGTCTTTGTGCCCCCCGCTTTTACTCTTCCGCGTCGTTTTTTCCCTCTCGCCGCGCGGCGGCTTCTCCTTCTCCCCCTTGGCCACCTCCGGCGGGGGCGGCGGGGGGCGACCGGGGGTCTCCTTAAATTTTTTCTTGTACTTCTCGCGGGCGGGGGGTCGCTCCTCCGGCCGGCTCCGCTTCCGCTCCTTCTCCTTCTTGGTCTCCGACGTCGGTCGCGGTTCCCCTTTACCCCCCCGAATCGACGTCTCGGGATGTTCCCGATCGGAAAATCCTTCGAAACTCAAACCTTCGGAATCGTAGAGAACTTCCCGTTTAGCCGGCTCCGGCGTCCCTTCCCGTCGGCTGACGGTGATGGTGCGTTTGATGGCGAAAAGATCGGCGTCGTTCAGCTCCTGGACGGAGGGCGGCACCACCGCCCGCGCCTCCCGCCGCCGCGTCGCCTGCTCCCCGCCCTTCTCCGTTTTGGGGTCCCCCGGACCCTCGCGGGACGGTCGGCGGGAAGGTCGACGTTCCCGGGATCGCGATCGTTGTTTTTTCTTTTTTTTTCCCTCGCCTCGGTGTTTTTCCTTGTGCCGGGGACGTCGCGGTCGTTCGCCGCTACCCGAACGTCGGCTCCGGCGTTTTTCCCGCGAACGGGAACGTCGCCCTCGCGACCAGGAACGGCGGCGGGAACGGGAACGGGAACCGCGACGACGATGCCGTTCCTTAGGTTTGGGGGGGGGTTCGGGGGGTTTCTTACCCCCCCAAGCCGCCCCCCCTCGCTCCCGCGAACGTTTGGGTTTCTTGCGGGAAGCGGCGGAGGGGGAACGGGGGGAGGGGGGGGCGCGCAGCCGGCGCTGGCTCAGGATCTTGCGACGGAGATCGGATCCCCCCGTTTTCCAACGGGGGTCGGGTTGGCTGTCGGCGCCGAAATCCCCCTCCTCATCCGAATCGGCGTGGAGGGAGAGGAAATCGTCGCCCTCCGGTAGCCGGGGGGGTCGGGGTTCGGTCGCCCGGCCCCTGCCGGCGGCGGTGGCGGCGGCGCCGCCGGCGGCGCGGAAAAGCCGGAGCGGGCTGTAACGCTCGTCCTCGGGTTGGACGATCTCCCCTTCCTCGATTTCCGAATCGCCGCCGGTCAAACCCCAGTCGCGCCGAGCGCGGTGTCGGTTGGTTTTGGCACCGCGGGATTGGGGGGGCAAGGGCGGGGCCGGTGCTTTGGGGTTGCCGGCGGCCACCACTTCCAAGGAAACTTTTCCCTCCAGTTTGGGGTGGGCTTCGCTCTCCGGTCGGCTTTTGGCGGCCAGGTCCACCACGAAAACACGGCGTCGAGGTTCCGGGATGGTCCCTTCGGGGGGTTGGGAAGTTTCATCTTCGTCTTCTTCCTCTTCTTCTTCCTCTTCCGGCAAGGTGGAGTCGGCGCCGGGGGGGTTTTGGGGGGCGCGGGGGGCTGGGGGTCCCGGCTCGGGGTCCTTCTCGAAGTCCTGGCTGAGGCTGTTGTCGTCGTAGATGCCGGCCAAGGTCTCCGAGATGCGACTGATGCTGTGGGAGACGTCGGGTCGAGCGCTCGGCTCTTCCTCCTCCTCCTCTTCCTCTTCCTCTTCTTCCTCCTCTTCCTCCTCCTCCTCTTCCTCTTCCTCATCCGGGCTGGGGCTGCTACGGGAGGAGCTGGGGTTGGAACCGGTGGGATCGAAGGGATCGTACTTCTGGTCCTGCCGGCCTTCGGCCTCCTTGCCGGGGGGGGAGGCCGCGTAGGCGAAGTCCCCCCCGGGGTTGTCCTCGTCGGTGGGGTGGAAGGGGTCATAAATATCCAGGGCGGGGGAGCGGGGGCGGCAGGCGGCGGCGGCGGCGGCGGCGGGCGGGGGGCCGGGCTGCGAGGAAGAAGAGGAGGAGGAAGCCGAAGAGGAGGAAGAGCGAGAGGAAGAGGAAGAGGAAGAAGAAGAGGAAGAGGAGGAAGAGGAATCGGCTTTTTCCAAGGCGCTAGAGGGGGGTTGCGTTCGCGCCGGTTCCTCCCGGGGGGCCGGGGGGCCCTGGGGACGTTGTTGTTGTTGCGGTTGTTGTTGTGGTTGGGGTTGTTGGTGGTGGTGGTGTTGTTGTTGCCCCCCCGGTGCGGCTGCCCGAGGACCCCGGGGGCGCCGGGGCCGGCCCGGCGTTGGGGGGGGGGCTCGCCGGGTCCGGTGGGGCAGAGGCAGGGCCGGGGGGGTCCCGGCTGGGGGTCCCGGGGGGGCCGGGGGACCCCCGGGCGCTCGCCAGCGCCGCGCTGAGGAACCGGGTAGGCGGCCTGGGGGAGATGGGGGGGGGGGGTGTTCAGGGGGGCCCCGGTGGGACCCCCCCAGTGCACTGCACCCCCCCCCCCCCCAGGGACCCCCTCACGGCCCATGGTCCCCCCAGCACCCCGTGTCCCCCCAAATACCCCCCCAGAACCCTAAATCCACTCAGTGACCCCCCCCAAATTCCCCCCAGCACCCCATGTCCCCCTACTGGCCCCCAAGTCCCCCCCCAGGCCCCCCAAATGCCCCCCAATAGCCCAAATTCCCCCCCAGTGCCCCCCCAAATACCCCCAACACCCCAAATCCCCCCCCAGCGCCCCCTCAATGCCCCCCAACACCCCAAATCCCCCCCAACACCCCTCAAATGCCCCCCAACACCCCAAAATCCCCCTCAGCGCCCCCCCAAATCCCCCCAACACCCCAAATCCCCCCCCAGCGCCCCCCAATGCCCCCCAACACCCCAAATCCCCAATGCCCCCCAAATGCCCCCAACACCCCAAATCCCCCCCAAAACGCCCCCCCAAAAGCCCCCCAACACCCCAAATCCCCCCCAAAACGCCCCCCCAAATGCCCCCCAACACCCCAAATCCCCCCCAAAACGCCCCCCCAAATGCCCCCAACACCCCAAATCCCCCCCAAAACGCCCCCCAAAATGCCCCCCAACACCCCAAATCCCCCCCCAGCGCCCCCCCAATGCCCCCCAACACCCCAAATCCCCCCCCAGCGCCCCCCCAATGCCCCCCAACACCCCAAATCCCCCCAAAACGCCCCCCCAAATGCCCCCAACACCCCAAATCCCCCCCAAAACGCCCCCCCAAATGCCCCCCAACACCCCAAACCCCCCAAAACGCCCCCCCAAATGCCCCCCAACACCCCAAATCCCCCCCCAGCGCCCCCCAAATGCCCCCCAACACCCCAAATGCCCCCCCAGCGCCCCCCAATGCCCCCCAACACCCCAAATCCTCCCCCAGCGCCCCCCCAATGCCCCCCAACACCCCAAATCCCCCCCAAAACGCCCCCCCAAATGCCCCCAACACCCCAAATCCCCCCCCAGCGCCCCCCAAAAGCCCCCCAACACCCCAAATCCCCAATGCCCCCCCAAATGCCCCCAACACCCCAAATCCCCCCCAAAACGCCCCCCCAAAAGCCCCCCAACACCCCAAATCCCCAACGCCCCCCCAAATGCCCCCAACACCCCAAATCCCCCCCAAAACGCCCCCCCAAATGCCCCCCAACACCCCAAATCCCCCCCCAGCGCCCCCCCAATGCCCCCCAACACCCCAAATCCCCCCCCAGCGCCCCCCCAATGCCCCCCAACACCCCAAATCCCCCCCAGCGCCCCCCCAATGCCCCCCAACACCCCAAATCCCCCCCAAAACGCCCCCCCAAATGCCCCCAACACCCCAAATCCCCCCCCAGCGCCCCCCCAAATGCCCCCCAACACCCCAAATCCCCCCCAAAACGCCCCCCCAAATGCCCCCAACACCCCAAATCCCCCCCAAAACGCCCCCCAAAATGCCCCCCAACACCCCAAATCCCCACCAGCGCCCCCCAAATGCCCCCCAACACCCCAAATCCCCAACGCCCCCCCAAATGCCCCCAACACCCCAAATCCCCCCCCAGCGCCCCCCCAACACCCCAAATCCCCCCCCAGCGCCCCCCCAAATGCCCCCCAACACCCCAAATGCCCCCCCAGCGCCCCCCCAATGCCCCCCAAGACCCCAAATCCCCCCCCAGCGCCCCCCCAATGCCCCCCAACACCCCAAATCCCCCCCAAAACGCCCCCCCAAATGCCCCCCAACACCCCAAATCCCCCCCAAAACGCCCCCCCAACACCCCAAATCCCCCCCAAAACGCCCCCCCAAATGCCCCCCAACACCCCAAATCCCCCCCAAAACGCCCCCCCAACACCCCAAATCCCCCCCCAGCGCCCCCCCAATGCCCCCCACCTCCTTTGGGGGCCCTCCAGGGCCTCTCGCGCCGCAGGAGCCCCGAGGCGGCGGCCAGGTCCCCCAGGTCCCCCACGCGCACCTCAGCCACCAGCTCCACCTCCTCCTCCTCCCCGTCCCCCTCCCCGCTGCGGGGGCAGGGCAGGGGGTCGGGGGGGGCACCCAGGTGGCTGGCACCCCCCCCTTCCCCCCAAAAAGGGACCTGGGCGTCCGGTTGACCCCCCTCTCTCCCCAAAAAAGGGACCTGGGCACCCAGCTGACCCCTGCCTTTCCCCCCAAAAAAGGCACCCAGCACCCAGCTGACCCCCCCCCCAAGAAGGGACCCAGCACCCAGCTGACCCCCCCCCCCCCAAAAAAGGGACCCAGCACCCAGATGACCCCCCCCCAAAAAGGGACCCAGCACCCAGCTGACCCCCCCCCAAGAAGGGACCCAGCACCCAGCTGACCCCCCCCCCAAAAAAGGGACCCAGCACCCAGATGACCCCCCCTTTCCCCCAAAAAAGGGGCTCAGCACCCAGCTGACACCCCCCCCCCCCAAAAATGGACCTGGGCACCCAGCTGACCCCCTCTCCCCCCAAAAAAGGGACCCAGCACCCAGCTGACCCCCCCCAAAATGGGACCCAGCACCCAGCTGACCCCCACCTCCCCTCCAAAAAAGGGACCCAGCACCCAGCTGACACCCCCCTTCCCCCCAAAAAAGGGACCCAGCACCCAGCTGACACCCCCCCCCCAAAAAAAGGGACCCAGCACCCAGCTGAACCCCCCCTTTCCCCCCAAAAAGGGACCCAGCACCCAGCTGACCCCCCCCCAAAAAGGGACCCAGCACCCAGCTGACCCCCCCCCCAAAAATGGGCCCAGCACCCCGCTGACCCCCCCCTTTCCCCCCCAAAAAGGGGCCCAGCACCCAGCTGACCCCCCCCTTTCCCCCAAAAAGGGGCCCAGCACGCCGCTGACCCCCCCCTTTCCCCCAAAAAGGGGCCCAGCACCCCGCTGACCCCCCCGCCCCCCAAAAAGGGGCCCAGCACCCAGCTGACCCCCCCCTTTCCCCCCAAAAAGGGGCCCAGCACCCCGCTGACCCCCCTTTCCCCCCAAAAAGGGGCCCAGCACCCCGCTGACCCCCCCCCGCCCCCCAAAAAGGGGCCCAGCACCCAGCTGACCCCTCCCTTTCCCCCCAAAAAGGGGCCCAGCACCCCGCTGACCCCCCCCCCCAAAAAGGGGCCCAGCACCCCGCTGACCCCCCCCCCCCACAAGGGCCCAGCACCCAGCTGACACCCCCCCAAAAGGGACCCAGCACCCGCTGACCCCCCCCGCCCCCCAAAAAGGGGCCCAGCACCCAGCTGAACCCCCCCCCCCCCAAAAAGGGACCCAGCACCCAGCTGACACCCCCCTCCCCCCAAAAAGGGACCCAGCACCCAGCTGATCCCCCCCCAAAAAAAGGGACCCAGCACCCAGATGACCCCCCCAAAAAAGGGACCCAGCACCCAGCTGACCCCCCCCAAAAAGGGGCCCAGCACCCAGCTGACCCCCCCTTCCCCCCAAAAAAGGGACCCAGCACCTAGCTGCGCCCCCCCCAAAAAGGGGCCCAGCACCCCACTGACCCCCTCCCCCCAAAAGGGGGCCCAGCACCCCGCTGACACCCCTCCCCCAAAAGGGGGCCCAGCACCCCGCTGACCCCCCCCGCCCCCCAAAAAGGGATCCAGCACCCAGCTGACCGCCCCCCCCAAAAAGGGACCCAGCACCCAGCTGACCCCCCACCCCCCAAAAGGGGGCCCAGCACCCCGCTGACCCCTCCCTTTCCCCCCAAAAAGGGGGCCCAGCACCCCGCTGACCCCCCCGCCCCCAAAAAGGGATCCAGCACCCAGCTGACCGCCCCCCCCAAAAAGGGACCCGCAGCAACCCAGCTGACCCCCCCCAAAAAGGGGCCCAGCACCCCGCTGACCCCCCCTTTCCCCCAAAAAGGGGCCCAGCACCCAGCTGACCCCCCCCCAAAAAGGGGCCCAGCACCCAGCTGACCCCCCCTTTCCCCCCAAAAAGGGGCCCAGCACCCCGCTGACCCCCCCGCCCCCCAAAAAGGATCCAGCACCCACCTGACCGCCCCCCCCAAAAAGGGACCCAGCACCCAGCTGACCCCCCCCCCAAAAAGGGGCCCAGCACCCAGCTGACCCCCCCTTTCCCCCCAAAAAGGGCCCCGCACCCCGCTGACCCCCCCCCCCAAAAGGGGGCCCCGGCAGCTCACCCCCCGCAGCGGTGCCCAGCAGGAGCTGCGCCCGCAGCGAGGCCACGCAGCTCTGCTGCAGCTGGTCCAGGGCGCCCGCCAGCCCCCCCGCCGCCTCCCCCGCCTGCTTTGGGGAGAAAACCACCAAAAACGGGTCACTGGGTGCCCCCCCACCCCCATCCCAGCCCCCAGTCGGCTCCCAAGCACGGGTGGGACGCTCGGACCCCCGAGCTGGGCGTCGCTGTGGAGCCGTACTGGGGTGTACTGGGATGTACTGGGAGGGGAAGCGGAGCGCTCACCGGGCCGCCCTCGGCGCGGGGTCCCCAGCACCATCGCTGTCGCGCCATCCTCTTCCTCGCGGCGTCTGCGGTGGGGGGGGGGCAGGGTGAGAGCGGTGCCGTGTCACCGGGGGGGGCACGGGGAGGGACGGGGACGAGGGGACGGGGGGACGGGGACGGGGGGTCACAGTCGTGGGGACGGGGACGTGGGGACACGGATGGGGGACGGGGACGTGGGGGAAAGGACGGGGGGACGGGGACGTGGGGACGGGGGGGGACAGACGTGGGGACAGGGACAGGATGTAGGGGATGGGGACATGGGACAGGGACGTGGGGGTCACAGCAAGGGACGTGGGGACAGGGGCACAGGGAGGGGGACGTGGGGACGGGGACAGGGACAGGGGACGGGGACGTGGGGGTCACAGCAAGGGACGTGGGGACATGGGGACAGGGACAGGGACGTGGGGACAGGGACGTGGGGGTCACAGCAAGGGACATGGGGACAGGGGCACAGGGAGGGGACGTGGGGACAGGGATGGGGGGACAGGGACGGGGGGTTACAGCAAGGGACATGGGGACAGGGACGGGCGGGACAGGGACAGGGGTCACAGTCGTGGGGACACGGACAGGGACGTGGGGACGGGGACATGGGGACGGGGACGTGGGGGTCACAGCAAGGGACGTGGGGACAGGGACAGGGGCACAGGGAGGGGGACGTGGGGACAGGGACGGGGGGGACAGGGACGGGGGTCACAGTCGTGGGGACAGGGACGGGGACGTGGGGACGGGGACGTGGGGACGGGGACGTGGGGGTCACAGCAAGGGACGTGGGGACAGGGACGTGGGGTCACGGCAAGGGACATGGGGACAGGGGAAATGGGGACAGGGTTGGGGAACACAGGGTCACAACGAGGAACGTGGGGACAGAGATGTGGGGTCACAGCAAAGGACGAGGGACGGGGCTGTGGGGACAGGGACGGGGGACGTGGGGTCACAGCAAGGGACGCGGGGACACGGGTGGGGACGTGGGGACAGGGACAGGGCCGTGGGGACAGGGACGGGGGACGTGGGGACACGGGTGGGGACGTGGGGACAGGGACGGGGGACGTGGGGTCACAGCAAGGGCCGTGGGGACAGGGACGGGGGAGTTGGGGACAGGGACGGGGGACGTGGGTCATAGCAAGGGACGCGGGGACACGGGTGGGGACGTGGGGACAGGGACGGGGCCGTGGGGACGCAGCCAGCACCGTGGGGGTCACCGGGGACGGGACAGAGCCCTGGGGACGAGCCAGCCCCACCCTGGGGGACTCGGGGGAGGGGACAGCCCCCCCAGTTTGTCCCTACCTTCGCCCCCGGCCCAGCCTGGGAAGCCGCCGCTCACCACGCGCTGCAGAGCCTTCTGCGGGCAGAAAAACGGGGGACCCCCCCCAAAAAAAAACCCATCAGGAGGTCACAGGCCACCCCCCGGACCCCCACCCCAAATCCCCGCTGCCCCCCACTCTTACCACGAGGACCTGCCCGGGGCGCAGGGGGCCCTCGGGTTCGGGGGGGGCCCTGCCGGGACGCCCCCCTCCTCGCCGGGCCCCGCCGGGTCCTCCCGCCCCCCCGGGGGCCGGGGCTTCTCCTCCTCCTCCATGGGGACGGCGACGGCCTGGGGGGGGGGACAGGGGGTGCTGGGTACCCCCTCTGCGCCCAAACCCCCCCTTTCTGCCCCAATTCCCCTCTGTCTGCCCCAATTCCCCCCTTTCCCGCTCCAATTTTGCCTTTTTCTGCCCCAATTCTACTGCTTTTCCCCTCAATTTTCCTTCTCTTCCCCCAAGTTCCCCGTTCTTACCCCATTTTTTCCTGCTTTTCTGCCCCAATTTCCCCCGTTCTTACCCCAACTCCCCCCTTTTCTGCCCCAATTTCCCCCGTTCTTACCCCAACTCCCCCCTTTTCTGCCCCAATTTCCCCCGTTCTTACCCCAACTCCCCCCTTTTCTGCCCCAATTTCCCCCGTTCTTACCCCAACTCCCCCCTTTCCTGACCCAATTTCCCCCGTTCTTACCCCAACTCCCCCCTTTTCTGCCCCAATTTTCCCCGTTCTTACCCCAACTCCCCCCTTTTCTGCCCCAATTTCCCCCATTCTTACCCCAACTCCCCCCTTTTCTGCCCCAATTTTCTCCTTTTCTGCCCCAACTCCCCCTCTTCTTGCCCCAGACCCCCCCAACTCCCACCCCTGCTCCCCCCCCGAGCCTGTTTTTCCCATTTCTCCCCTTTTTTTACCTCAAATAACCCCTTTCCTGCCCAACTCGGGCACGCTTCATTGCCCGTTTCTCCCCCAAATCCCCCCTTTCTGTCCCAAATCCCCCCCTTCTCGCCCCACATCACCTCACCATACCCCAAATCCCCCATTCCCACCCCAAATCCCCCATTCCAGCCCCAAATCTCCCCATTCCTACCCCAAATCCCCTTCTTCTGCCCCAAAACACCTCACCATACCCCAAATCCCCCTTTTCTACCCCAAATGTCCCCATTCCTGCCCCAAATCCCCTCACCGTACCTCAAATCTCCCTGTTCCTTCCCCAAATGCCCCTTTTCTGCCCCAAATCCCCCATTCCCACCCCAAATCACCTCACCATAGCCCGAATCTCCCCGTTTCTACCCCAAATCTCCCCCTTCTACCCCAAATCTCCCCATTTCTACCCCAAATCCCCCCCTTCAGCCCCAAATCTTCCTATTCCTACCCCAAATCCCCCCTTCTGCCCCAAATCATCCTATTTCCACCCCAAATCCCCCCCTTCTGCTCCAAATCTCCCTATTTCCACCCCAGATCCCCCCTTCTGCCCCAAATCTCCCCATTTCTACCCCAAATCCCCCCCTTCTGCTCCAAATCTCCCTCTTTCTACCCCAAATCCCCCCTTTTGCCCCAAATCTCCCTCTTTCTACCCCAAATCCCCCCTTTTGCCCCAACTCCCCTCACCGCACCCCAAATCTCCCCGTTTCTACCCTAAATTTTCTTTTTCTGCCCCAAATTGCCTCACCATACCCCGAATATCCCTGTTCCTTCCCTAAATGCCCCTTTTCTACCCCAAATCCCCCATTCCTGCCCCAAATCACCTCACCATAGCCTGAATCTCACCGTTTCTACCCCAAATTGCCCTCTTCTGCCCCAATTCACCTCACCGTACCCCAAATCTCCCATTCCTACCCCAAATTCCCTTTTTCTGCTCCAATTCACCTCACCATACCTCAAATCCCCTATTCCTACCCCAAATCCACCCATTCCTGCCCCAAATCCCCTCACCAGACCCCAAATCCCCTCACCAGACCCCAAATCTCCCCATTCCTACCCCGAATCTCCCCATTCCTACCCCAAATCTCCTCACCACACCCCAAATCTCCCCATTCCTACCCCAAATTCCCTTCTTCTGCCGCAAATTACCTCTCTGTACCTCAAATCCCCCATTCCCGCCCCAAATCCCCTCACCAGACCCCAAACCCCCCATTCCTACCCCAAACCCATCCATTCCCGCCCCAACTCCCCTCACCGCACCCCAAATTCCCTCACCAGACCCCAAATCTCCCCGTTTCTACCCCAAATTCCCTTCTACTGCCCCAAATTACCTCACCATACCTCAAACCCCCCATTCCTACCCCAAATCCACCCATTCCCGCCCCAACTCCCCTCACCAGACCCCAAATCCCCCATTCCCACCCCAAACCCCCCATTCCTACCCCAAATCCATCCATTCCCGCCCCAACTCCCCTCACCGCACCCCAACTCCCCGTTTCTACCCCAAATTCCCTTCTACTGCCCCAAATTACCTCACCATACCCCAAATCCCCCATTCCTACCCCAAATCCACCCATTCCCGCCCCAACTCCCCTCACCAGACCCCAAATCTCCCTGTTCCTTCCCCAAATGCCCCTTTTCCACCCTAAATCTCCCCATTCCCACCCCAAATCCCCCATTCCCGCCCCAACTCCCCTCACCAGACCCCAAATCCCCCATTCCCACCCCAAACCCCCCATTCCTACCCCAAATCCACCCATTCCCGCCCCAAATCCCCTCACCACACCCCAAATCTCCCTGTTCCTTCCCCAAATGCCCCTTTTCCACCCTAAATCTCCCCATTCCCGCCCCATATCCCCCATTCCCACCCCAAATTCCCTCACCAGACCCCAAATCCCCCATTCCCACCCCAAATCCATCCATTCCCGCCCCAACTCCCCTCACCGCACCCCAACTCCCCGTTTCTACCCCAAATTCCCTTCTACTGCCCCAAATTACCTCACCATACCTCAAACCCCCCATTCCTACCCCAAATCCACCCATTCCCGCCCCAAATCCCCTCGCCACACCCCAAATCTCCCTGTTCCTTCCCCAAATGCCCCTTTTCCACCCTAAATCTCCCCATTCCCACCCCAAATCCCCTCACCAGACCCCAACTCCCCATTCCCGCCCCAAATCCCCCATTCCCGCCCCAACTCCCCTCACC
Organism: Calonectris borealis; assembly: GCF_964195595.1. NCBI lineage: Eukaryota > Metazoa > Chordata > Aves > Procellariiformes > Procellariidae > Calonectris > Calonectris borealis. The sequence continues at coordinate 22,249 of NW_027441609.1, forward strand.
AGACCCCAAATCCCCCATTCCCACCCCAAACCCCCCATTCCTACCCCAAATCCACCCATTCCCGCCCCAAATCCCCTCACCAGACCCCAAATCTCCCTGTTCCTTCCCCAAATGCCCCTTTTCCACCCTAAATCTCCCCATTCCCGCCCCATATCCCCCATTCCCACCCCAAATCCCCTCACCAGACCCCAAACCCCCCATTCCTACCCAAAATCCATCCATTCCCGCCCCAAGTCCCCTCACCGCACCCCAACTCCCCGTTTCTACCCCAAATTCCCTTCTACTGCCCCAAATTACCTCACCATACCTCAAACCCCCATTCCTACCCAAAATCCACCCATTCCCGCCCCAAAAGGCCTCACCAGACCCCAAATCTCCCTGTTCCTTCCCAAATGCCCCTTTTCCACCCTAAATCTCCCCATTCCCGCCCCAAATCCCCTCACCAGACCCCAACTCCCCCATTCCCGCCCCAAATCCCCCATTCCCACCCCAAATCCCCCATTCCCGCCCCAACTCCCCTCACCGCACCCCAACTCCCCTCACCAGACCCCCAATCTCCCCGTTTCTACCCCAAAACCCCCCTTCCCGCCCCAAGGCCCCTCGCTCTGCCCCCCAACCCCCCGCTCCCGCCCCAGCCTCCCCCCCCCGTGCCCCACACCCCCCCGTTGCCGCCCCCCGGCGCCCCCCGGCCCCGCTACCTCCGCCCCCGCCCTAGAGGCACCGGCCGGGCCCGGCCGCCCCCGCCGCCATCTTACCCGCTGCTCCGCTCCGCCGCGGGGGCGGGGCCGCGCGGGGCACGCCGGGAGCGCCGCCTGGCGGGGGGGAGGACCCGGACTACACCTCCCGGCGGCCCCGCGCCACACGTTGCTAGGCGACGCGCGGCCGGGCGGGAGGGGCGGGGCGTCGCCCCGGAGCCACGCCCCTCTCATAACCACGCCCCCCCTCCAGCTACGCCCCAGTGTGACCACGCCCCCTCTCACAGCCGCGCCCTGTCACGGCCACGCCCCCCTCCCGGCCCGGGACGCCTTGTAAGGCAGCGGCGCGCGCGCGGGGGGCGGGGTTTTGCATATATTTGCATGTGGCCCCGCCCCCGCGGGTCGCGGCCGGGCATGGAGCGGGGCCGGGAGCGGCGCAGCGGGGCCGGGGGGCCCGGGGGGATCGGGGGGCCCGGGGGGGCCGAGGGGGCCGGGCCCCCCCCCGAGCGGCTCCGCCTGGTGGTGCTGGGCGGCGGCGGCGTCGGGAAGAGCGCGCTGAGCGTCCGCTTCGTCCAGGTACGGGGGGAGCCCCCCCCCAACCGGGACATCCCCCCCAAACCGGGACACCCCCCCCAACCGGGACATCCCCCCCCAAACCGGGACACCCCCCCAAACCGGGACACCCCCCCCCAAACCGGGACATCCCCCCCAAACCGGGACATCCCCCCCCAAACCGGGACACCCCCCCCCAACCGGGACATCCCCCCAAACCGGGACATCCCCCCCCAAACCGGGACATCCCCCCAAACCGGGACATCCCCCCCCAAACCGGGACATCCCCCCAAACCGGGACACCCCCCCCCAAACCGGGACACCCCCCCCAAACCGGGACATCCCCCCAAACCGGGACACCCCCCCAAACCGAGACACCCCCCCCAAACCGGGACATCCCCCCCCAAAAGCGGGACACCCCCCCCAAACCGGGACATCCCCCCCCAAACCGGGACACCCCCCCCAAACCGGGACATCCCCCCCCAAACCGGGACACCCCCCCAAACCGGGACATCCCCCCAAACCGGGACACCCCCCCAAACCGGGACATCCCCCCCCAAACCGGGACACCCCCCCAAACCGGGACATCCCCCCAAACCGGGACACCCCCCCAAACCGAGACACCCCCCCCAAACCGGGACATCCCCCCCCAAAAGCGGGACACCCCCCCCAAACCGGGACATCCCCCCCCAAACCGGGACACCCCCCCAAACCGGGATATCCCCCCCAAACCGGGACATCCCCCCCCAAACCGGGACACCCCCCCCAAACCGGGACATCCCCCCCCCAAAAGCGGGACACACCCCCAAAACCGAGACCCCCCCCCAAACCGGGACATCCCCCCCCAAAAGCGGGACACCTCCCCCAAAACCGCGACCCCCCTCAAACAGGGACCCCCAAACTGGGGACACCCCCAAAACAGCCCCCCCCCCCCGAGGTGCCCCTAAACTGGGGAGCCCCAACCCGGCCCCCCCCAAACCTGGACCACCAGAGTATGGGGGACCCCCTTGATTTGGGGGGGGGGTCGGATGCCCAGATGCCCCCCAGTTTGGGGGTTCAGGAGTCTGGGGTCCTGCGTCCCCCCCCAGTTTGGGGGGTCAGGCACCCGGACGCCTGGGTCCCCCCCAGTTTGGGGGTTCAGGCACCTGGATACCTGGGTCCCCCCCAGTTTGGGGGTTCAGGACCCCAGACTCCTGTGTCCCCCCGAGTTTGGGGGTTCAGGCACCCGGATACCTGGGTCCCCCCCAGTTTGGGGGTTCAGCACCCCAGATGCCTGGATCCCCCCACCAGTTTGGGGGTTCAGGACCCCAGACTCCTGTGGGTGCCCCCCCAGTTTGGGGGTTCAGGCACCCAGACTCCTGGGGGTGCCCCCCCAGTTTGGGGGTTCAGGCACCCAGATACATGCATCCCCCCCAGTTTGGGGGTTCAGCACCCCAGACTCCTGGGGGTGCCCCCCCCCAGTTTGGGGATTCAGGACCCCAGATGCCTGGGTGTCCCCCCCCAGTTTGGGGGTCCAGCACCCCAGACTCCTGTGTCCCCCCCAGTTTGGGGGTTCAGGAGTCCGGGCTCCTGCATCCCCCCCAGTTTGGGGGTTCAGGCACCCACACCCCTGTGCCCCCCCAGTTTGGGGGTTCAGGAGTCTGGGCTCCTGTGTCCCCCCCCAGTTTGGGGGTTCAGGACCCCAGATACCTGGGTCCCCCCCAGTTTGGGGGTTCAGCACCCCAGACTCCTGGGGGTGCCCCCCCCCAGTTTGGGGGTTCAGGCACCCACACCCCTGTGCCCCCCCAGTTTGGGGGTTCAGGAGTCTGGGCTCCTGTGTCCCCCCCCAGTTTGGGGGTTCAGGCCCCCAGATACCTGGGTCCCCCCAGTTTGGGGGTTCAGGCACCCAGATACCTGGGTCCCCCCCCAGTTTGGGTGTCCAGCACCCCAGACTCCTGGGGGTGCCCCCCCCAGTTTGGGGGTTCAGGCACCCACACCCCTGTGCCCCCCCAGTTTGGGGGTTCAGGCACCCAGATACCTGAGTCCCCCTCCAGTTTGGGTGTCCAGCACCCCAGACTCCTGGGGGTGCCCCCCCAGTTTGGGGGTTCAGGCACCCACCCCCCCGTGCCCCCCCAGTCCTACTTCGTCCCCCACTACGACCCCACCATCGAGGACTCCTACTCCAAGCTCTGCACCGTGGACGGGGTCCCCGCGCGCCTCGACAGTGAGTGGGGGGGTCCCCCCGGATGCCTGGGTCCCCTAAAAATTTGGGGGACCCCCCCGACTCCCTCCCTGACCCCCCCCCTTTTTCCCCGGCAGTCCTGGACACGGCGGGGCAGGAGGAATTTGGGGCGACGCGGGAGCAGCACCTGCGGGGGGGGACGGCTTCCTGCTCGTCTTCGCCATTAACGACCGCGGCAGGTAACGGGGGGCCCCCCCCCCCGGCACCCCAAAACTGGGCCGGGGGCCCTGGCGTTCCCCTGAGCACCCCAAAACCCCGTCGCTCCCCCCCCCAGCACCCCCAAATTTGCCCCCAGTTCCTGCGCACCTGGAATTCCCCAAATTCTCCTCTTGCACCCCAAAATATGACCCAGATCCAGCACGGAGCACCCCAAAATATCAGCGGCCCCCCCAAACCCTGTGCACACCCCCTATACCCTGGGCACCCCAAAAATCACCCCTTGCACCCCAAAATATGACCGGGATCTGGCACGGAGCACCCCAAAACATCCCTGCCCCCCCAAACCCCTCACACAGTCCCTATCCCCCCCCCAGCTCCCCAAAACTCTCCCTTGCACCCCAAAACCTGACCCAGATCCAGCACAGAGCACCCCAAAACATCCCTGCCCCCCCAAATCCCTCGCACAGCCCCTGTCCCCCCCCGGCACCCCAAAACTGGGCCGGGGGCCCTGGCGTTCCCCTGAGCACCCCAAAACCCTGTCGCTCCCCCCCCAGCACCCCCAAATTTGCCCCCAGTTCCTGCACACCTGGAACCCCCCAAATTCTCCTCTTGCACCCCAAAACCTCACCCAGATCCAGCACGGAGCACCCCAAAACGTCACTGGCCCCCCAAATCCTTTACACAGCCCTGTCACCCCCCCAGCACCCCAAAATTCTCTCCTTGCACCCCAAAATCTGACCCGGACCCGGCACAGAACCCTGAGCGCCCCAAAACATCCCGGCCCCCCCAAATCCTTCACACAGTCCCTATCCCCCCCCCCAGCACCCCAAAACTCTCCCTTGCACCCCAAAACCTGACCCAGATCCAGCACAGAGCACCCCAAAACATCCCTGCCCCCCCAAATCCCTCGCACATCCCCTATACCCTGGGCACCCCAAAACTCTCCCCTTGCACCCCAAAACCTGACCCAGATCCAGCACGAAGCACCCCAAAATACCAGCGGCCCCCCCAAACCCCTCACACAGCCCCTGTCCCCCCCCGGCACCCCAAAACTGGGCCGGCACCCCTCACGTTCCCCTGAGCACCCCAAAACCCTGTCGCTCCCCCCCCAGCACCCCCAAATTTGCCCCCAGTTCTTGCGCACCTGGAACCCCCCAAATTCTCCTCTTGCACCCCAAAACCTCACCCAGATCTGGCACAGAGCACCCCAAAATATCAGCGGCCCCCCCAAACCCTGTGCACACCCCCTATACCCCGGGCACCCCAAAAATCACCCCTTGCACCCCAAAATATGACCTGGATCTGGCACGGAGCACCCCAAAACATCCCGGCCCCCCCAAACCCCTCACACAGTCCCTATCCCCCCCCCAGCTCCCCAAAACTCTCCCTTGCACCCCAAAACCTGACCCAGATCCAGCACAGAGCACCCCAAAACATCCCTGCCCCCCCAAATCCCTCGCACAGCCCCTGTCCCCCCCCCGGCACCCCAAAACTGGGCCGGGGGCCCTGGCGTTCCCCTGAGCACCCCAAAACCCTGTCGCTCCCCCCCCAGCACCCCCAAATTTGCCCCCAGTTCCTGCACACCTGGAACCCCCCAAATTCTCCTCTTGCACCCCAAAACCTCACCCAGATCCAGCACGGAGCACCCCAAAACGTCACTGGCCCCCCCAAATCCTTTACACAGCCCTGTCACCCCCCCAGCACCCCAAAATTCTCTCCTTGCACCCCAAAATCTGACCCGGACCCGGCACAGAACCCTGAGCGCCCCAAAACATCCCGGCCCCCCCAAATCCTTCACACAGTCCCTATCCCCCCCCCAGCACCCCAAAACTCTCCCTTGCACCCCAAAACCTGACCCAGATCCAGCACAGAGCACCCCAAAACATCCCTGCCCCCCCAAATCCCTCGCACATCCCCTATACCCTGGGCACCCCAAAACTCTCCCCTTGCACCCCAAAACCTGACCCAGATCCAGCACGAAGCACCCCAAAATACCAGCGGCCCCCCCAAACCCCTCACACAGCCCCTGTCCCCCCCCCGGCACCCCAAAACTGGGCCGGCACCCCTCACGTTCCCCTGAGCACCCCAAAACCCTGTCGCTCCCCCCCAGCACCCCCAAATTTGCCCCCAGTTCTTGCGCACCTGGAACCCCCCAAATTCTCCTCTTGCACCCCAAAACCTCACCCAGATCTGGCACAGAGCACCCCAAAATATCAGCGGCCCCCCCAAACCCTGTGCACACCCCCTATACCCCGGGCACCCCAAAAATCACCCCTTGCACCCCAAAATATGACCTGGATCTGGCACGGAGCACCCCAAAACATCCCGGCCCCCCCAAACCCCTCACACAGTCCCTATCCCCCCCCCAGCTCCCCAAAACTCTCCCTTGCACCCCAAAACCTGACCCAGATCCAGCACAGAGCACCCCAAAACATCCCGGCCCCCCAAATCCCTTGCACAGCCCCTGCCCCCCCCCCAGCACCCCAAAACTGGGCCGGGGGCCCTGGCGTTCCCCTGAGCACCCCAAAACCCTGTCGCTCCCCCCCAGCACCCCAAATTTGCCCCCAGTTCCTTCACACCTGGAATTTTCCAAATTCTCCTCTTGCACCCCAAAATATGACCCAGATCCAGCACGGAGCACCCCAAAATATCAGCGGCCCCCCCAAACCCTGTGCACACCCCCTATACCCCGGGCACCCCAAAAATCACCCCTTGCACCCCAAAATATGACCGGGATCTGGCACGGAGCACCCCAAAACATCCCTGCCCCCCCAAACCCCTCACACAGTCCCTATCCCCCCCCCAGCTCCCCAAAACTCTCCCTTGCACCCCAAAACCTGACCCAGATCCAGCACAGAGCACCCCAAAACATCCCTGCCCCCCCAAATCCCTCGCACAGCCCCTGTCCCCCCCCGGCACCCCAAAACTGGGCCGGGGGCCCTGGTGTTCCCCTGAGCACCCCAAAACCCTGTCGCTCCCCCCCCAGCACCCCCAAATTTGCCCCCAGTTCCTGCACACCTGGAACCCCCCAAATTCTCCTCTTGCACCCCAAAACCTCACCCAGATCCAGCACGGAGCACCCCAAAACGTCACTGGCCCCCCCAAATCCTTTACACAGCCCTGTCACCCCCCCAGCACCCCAAAATTCTCTCCTTGCACCCCAAAATCTGACCCGGACCCGGCACAGAACCCTGAGCGCCCCAAAACATCCCGGCCCCCCCAAATCCTTCACACAGTCCCTATCCCCCCCCCCAGCACCCCAAAACTCTCCCTTGCACCCCAAAACCTGACCCAGATCCAGCACAGAGCACCCCAAAACATCCCTGCCCCCCCCAAATCCCTCGCACATCCCCTATACCCTGGGCACCCCAAAACTCTCCCCTTGCACCCCAAAACCTGACCCAGATCCAGCACGAAGCACCCCAAAATACCAGCGGCCCCCCCAAACCCCTCACACAGCCCCTGTCCCCCCCCCGGCACCCCAAAACTGGGCCGGCACCCCTCACGTTCCCCTGAGCACCCCAAAACCCTGTCGCTCCCCCCCCAGCACCCCCAAATTTGCCCCCAGTTCTTGCGCACCTGGAACCCCCCAAATTCTCCTCTTGCACCCCAAAACCTCACCCAGATCTGGCACAGAGCACCCCAAAATATCAGCGGCCCCCCCAAACCCTGTGCACACCCCCTATACCCCGGGCACCCCAAAAATCACCCCTTGCACCCCAAAATATGACCTGGATCTGGCACGGAGCACCCCAAAACATCCCGGCCCCCCCAAACCCCTCACAAAGTCCCTATCCCCCCCCAGCTCCCCAAAACTCTCCCTTGCACCCCAAAATCTGACCCAGATCCAGCACAGAGCACCCCAAAACATCCCTGCCCCCCAAATCCCTCGCACAGGCCCTGTCCCCCCCCCGGCACCCAAAACTGGGCCGGGGGCCCTGGCGTTCCCCTGAGCACCCCAAAACCCTGTCGCTCCCCCCCCAGCACCCCCAAATTTGCCCCCAGTTCCTGCGCACCTGGAATTCCCCAAATTCTCCTCTTGCACCCCAAAACCTCACCCAGATCCAGCACGGAGCACCCCAAAATATCAGCGGCCCCCCCAAACCCTGTGCACACCCCCTATACCCCAGGCACCCCAAAAATCACCCCTTGCACCCCAAAATATTACCTGGATCTGGCACGGAGCACCCCAAAACATCCCTGCCCCCCCAAACCCCTCACACAGTCCCTATCCCCCCCCAGCACCCCAAAACTGGGCCGGGGGCCCTCACATTCCCCTGAGCACCCCAAAACCCTGTCGCTCCCCCCCCAGCACCCCCAAATTTGCCCCCAGTTCCTACGCACCTGGAACCCCCCAAATTCTCCTCTTGCACCCCAAAACCTCACCCAGATCCAGCACGGAGCACCCCAAAATATCAGCGGCCCCCCAAACCCTGTGCACACCCCCTATACCCCGGGCACCCCAAAAATCACCCCTTGCACCCCAAAATATGACCGGGATCTGGCACGGAGCACCCCAAAACATCCCTGCCCCCCCAAACCCCTCACACAGTCCCTATCCCCCCCCAGCTCCCCAAAACTCTCCCTTGCACCCCAAAATCTGACCCAGATCCGGCACAGAGCACCCCAAAACATCCCTGCCCCCCCAAATCCCTCGCACAGCCCCTGTCCCCCCCCGGCACCCCAAAACTGGGCCGGGGGCCCTGGCGTTCCCCTGAGCACCCCAAAACCCTGTCGCTCCCCCCCCCCAGCACCCCCAAATTTGCCCCCAGTTCCTGCGCACCTGGAACCCCCCAAATTCTCCTCTTGCACCCCAAAACCTCACCCAGATCTGGCACAGAGCACCCCAAAACTTCAGCGGCCCCCCCAAACCCCTCACACAGCCCCTATCCCCCCCCCCCAGCACCCCAAAACCTGCCCCCGGATCCCTGACACAGCCCTGAGCACCCCAAAACCCACCTGACACCCCAAAACCCCCACCCTGACTCCTTACACACCTGTGAGCACCCCAAAAGTGACCAGGCACCCCCAAATCCATCCCAGCCCTTCTGCACCCCAAAACCTGCCCCTGTCCCCCCCCTGACAGCCCTGAGCACCCCAAAACCCCCCCGACACCCCCAAACTCACCCCCAACCCCCTCTCACAGGACCTGTCTCCCCCCCAGCACCCCCAAACCTGCTGCCGAACACCTTCGCACGGCCTGAGCACCCCAAAATTCCCACTGGCACCCCCAAACCCTCCCTGAGACCCCCCGCACCCCCAAACCCACCCCTGGCACCCCCAAACCCCCCTGAGACCCCCCCAGCACCCCCAAACCCACCCCTGGCACCCCCAAACCCCCCCTGAGACCCCCCGCACCCCCAAACCCACCCCTGGCACCCCCAAACCCTCCCTGAGACCCCCCGCACCCCCAAACCCACCCCTGGCACCCCCAAACCCTCCCTGAGACCCCCCCAGCACCCCCAAACCCACCCTGGCACCCCCAAACCCTCCCTGAGACCCCCCCAGCACCCCCAAACCCACCCCTGGCACCCCCAAACCCTCCCTGAGACACCCCCAGCACCCCCAAACCCACCCCTGGCACCCCCAAACCATCCCTGAGACCCCCCGCACCCCCAAACCCACCCCTGGCACCCCCAAACCCTCCCTGAGACCCCCCCAGCACCCCCAAATCCACCCCTGGCACCCCCAAACCATCCCTGAGACCCCCCCGCACCCCCAAACCCACCCCTGGCACCCCCAAACCCTCCCTGAGACCCCCCCAGCACCCCCAAACCCACCCCTGGCACCCCCAAACCCTCCCTGAGACCCCCCGCACCCCAAACCCACCCCTGGCACCCCCAAACCCTCCCTGAGACCCCCCCGCACCCCCAAACCCACCCCTGGCACCCCCAAACCCTCCCTGAGACCCCCCCAGCACCCCCAAACCCACCCCTGGCACCCCCAAACCCTCCCTGAGACCCCCCCAGCACCCCCAAACCCACCCCTGGCACCCCCAAACCCTCCCTGAGACCCCCCAGCACCCCCAAACCCACCCCTAGCACCCCCAAACCTTCCCCAAGACCCCTCAGACAGCCCTGGACCCCCCCCCAGCACCCCCAAATCCACCCCTGGTGCCCCCAAACTTGCCCTGGACCCCCCTTTCCCACGCCTGCTCCCCCCAAATCTGCCTCTAGTCCCCCCAAACCTGCCCCCAGCCCCCCCGTTCCCACCCTGGACCCCCAAACCTGCCCCCAGCCCCCCCGTTCCCACCCCTGGACCCCCCCAAACCTGCCCCCAGCCCCCCCGTTCCCACCCTGGACCCCCCAAACCTGCCCCCAGCCCCCCCGTTCCCACCCCTGGACCCCCCCAACCTGCCCCCAGCCCCCCCGTTCCCACCCCTGGACCCCCCAAACCTGCCCCCAGCCCCCCCGTTCCCACCCCTGGACCCCCCAAACCTGCCCCCAGCCCCCCCTGTTCCCTCCCTCGACCCCCCAAACCTGCCCCCAGCCCCCCCGTTCCCACCCCTGGACCCCCCAAACCTGCCCCCAGCCCCCTGTTTCCCCCCTGGACCCCCCAAACCTGCCCCCAGCCCCCCCGTTCCCACCCCTGGATCCCCCAAACCTGCCCCCAGCCCCCCTGTTTCCCCCCTGGACCCCCCAAACCTGCCCCCAGCCCCCCGTTCCCACCCCTGGACCCCCAAACCTGCCCCCAGCCCCCCCCGTTCCCACCCCTGGACCCCCAAACCTGCCCCCAGCCCCCCTGTTTCCCCCCTGGACCCCCCAAACCTGCCCCCAGCCCCCCCGTTCCCACCCCTGGATCCCCCAAACCTGCCCCCAGCCCCCCTGTTTCCCCCCTGGACCCCCCAAACCTGCCCCCAGCCCCCCCGTTCCCACCCCTGGACCCCCAAACCTGCCCCCAGCCCCCCCGTTCCCACCCCTGGACCCCCAAACCTGCCCCCAGCCCCCCCCGTTCCCACCCCTGGACCCCCCAAACCTGCCCCAGCCCCCCGTTCCCACCCCTGGACCCCCCAAACCTGCCCCCAGCCCCCCCGTTCCCACCCCTGGACCCCCCAAACCTGCCCCCAGCCCCCCCGTTCCCACCCCTGGACCCCCCAAACCTGCCCCCAGCCCCCCCGTTCCCACCCCTGGACCCCCCAAACCTGCCCCCAGCCCCCCCGTTCCCACCCCTGGACCCCCCAAACCTGCCCCCAGCCCCCCCGTTCCCACCCCTGGACCCCCAAACCTGCCCCCAGCCCCCCCTTCCCCCCCTGGACCCCCCAAACCTGCCCCCAGCCCCCCCGTTCCCACCCCTGGACCCCCCAAACCTGCCCCCAGCCCCCCCATTCCCACCCCTGGACCCCCCAAACCTGCCCCCAGCCCCCCCGTTCCCACCCCTGGACCCCCCAAACCTGCCCCCAACCCCCCCGTTCCCACCCCTGGACCTCCCAAACCTGCCCCCAGCCCCCCCGTTCCCACCCCTGGACCCCCAAACCTGCCCCCAGCCCCCCCTTTCCCACCCCTGGACCCCCCAAACCTGCCCCCAGCCCCCCTGTTCCCACCCCTGGACCCCCAAACCTGCCCCCAGCCCCCCCGTTCCCACCCCTGGACCCCCAAACCTGCCCCCAGCCCCCCCTGTTCCCACCCCTGGACCCCCCAAACCTGCCCCCAGCCCCCCGTTCCCACCCCTGGACCCCCAAACCTGCCCCCAGCCCCCCCCGTTCCCACCCCTGGACCCCCCAAACCTGCCCCCAGCCCCCCGTTCCCACCCCTGGACCCCCCCAACCTGCCCCCAGCCCCCCCGTTCCCACCCCTGGACCCCCCCAACCTGCCCCCAGCCCCCCCGTTCCCACCCCTGGACCCCCCAAACCTGCCCCCAGCCCCCCCGTTCCCACCCCTGGACCCCCCAAACCTGCCCCCAGCCCCCCCGTTCCCACCCCTGGACCCCCAAACCTGCCCCCAGCCCCCCCCGTTCCCACCCCTGGACCCCCCAAACCTGCCCCCAGCCCCCCGTTCCCACCCCTGGACCCCCCCAACCTGCCCCCAGCCCCCCCGTTCCCACCCCTGGACCCCCCCAACCTGCCCCCAGCCCCCCCGTTCCCACCCCTGGACCCCCCCAACCTGCCCCCAGCCCCCCCGTTCCCACCCCTGGACCCCCAAACCTGCCCCCAGCCCCCCCATTCCCCCCCTGGACCCCCAAACCTGCCCCCAGCCCCCCCTGTTCCACCCCTGGACCCCCAAACCTGCCCCCAGCCCCCCCGTTCCCACCCCTGGACCCCCAAACCTGCCCCCAGCCCCCCTATTCCCACCCCTGGACCCCCCAAACCTGCCCCCAGCCCCCCTGTTCCCACCCCTGGACCCCCAAACCTGCCCCCAGCCCCCCCGTTCCCACCCCTGGACCCCCCCAACCTGCCCCCAGCCCCCCCCATTCCCCCCCCCAGTTTCGGGGCGCTGCTGCGGCTGCACGGGCAGATCCTGCGGGTGAAGGACCGGGACGACGTCCCCACCGTCATGGTGGGCAACAAGGCCGACCTCCTCCCCCAGCGCCAGGTACCCCCGGGGCCCCCCACCCCTGAGACCCCCCCGGGGTCCCCCCACACCCCTGAGACCGCCCCCAGGTACCCCCCAGGGCCCCCCCAAACCCCTGAGACTCCCCCTGGGACCCCCAGGGACCCCACCCACACCCCCTGGGATCCCCCCATGGACCCCTAGGGACCCCCAGGGTCCTCCCCACACCCTGAGACCCCCCCAGGCACCCCCAGGGACCCCCCCTACACCCCTGAGACCCCCCCAGGGACCCCCCGGGGACCCCCCACACCCCTGAGACCCCCCCCCGGGACCCCCTGGGGACCCCCCACACCCCTGAGACCCCCCCAGGGACCCTACCCACACCCCCTGGGATCCCCCCATGGACCCCCAGGCACCCCCAGGTTCCTCCCCACACCCTGAGACCCCCCCAGGCACCCCCAGGGACCCCCCCTACACCCCTGAGACCCCACTGGGACCCCCTGGGACCCTCCCCCACCCAGAGACCCCCCAAGGGACCCCCCCGGGACCATCCCACACCCCTGAGACCCCCCCAGGGACCCCCCGGGGACCCCCCACACCCCTGAGACCCCCCCCGGGACCCCCAGAGACCCCCCCTACACCCCTGAGACCCCCCTGGGACCCCCCGGGACCCTCCCCCACCCAGAGACCCCCAAGGGACCCCCCCGGGACCACCCCACACCCCTGAGATCCCCCCGGGGCCCCCTGGGACCCCCCCGGGCCCCCCGACCCCCTTGAGACCCCCGGGGACCCCCCCTGACCCCCCCGGAACCCCCCGCGACAGCCCCGTTTCCACACGGATGTGAAAAGGGCGGGACAGGAAGTCCCGCCCCCGCTGGGCCCAGAACAGGAAGTCCCGCCCCTGCTGGCGGGCTTGGTTTCACTCAGGACAGGAAGTCCCGCCCCTCGCCGGGCTCCTTGACTTTGCCCAAAACAGGAAGTCCCGCCCTCTCTGGCCACAGGACAGGAAGTCCCGCCTCCACTGGCCTGCTTGGCTTGGCTGAGAACAGGAAGTCCCGCCCCCTCTGGCCTGCTTGTTTTCACCCAGGACAGGAAGTCCCACCCTCTCTGACCCCAGGACAGGAAGTCCCGCCCCCTTTAGCCACCTTGGTTTGCCCAGGACAGGAAGTCCCGCCCCTGGTGGGGCGGTTGATACGCTTCGCAGAACAGGAAGTCCCGCCCTCCAGGTCAGGGCGGCCATCTTGGATCCGCTCGAAACAGGAAGTCCCACCCCTCTTGGCCCGGCAGCCATCTTGGATCCACTCAGAACAGGAAGTCCCGCCCCTCCTGGCCCGGCAGCCATCTTGGATCCACTCAGAACAGGAAGTCCCGCCCCTCCCGGCCCGGCAGCCATCTTGGATCCACTCAGAACAGGAAGTCCCGCCCCTCCTGGCCCGGAAGCCATCTTGGATCCACTCGGAACAGGAAGTCCCGCCCCTCCTGGCCCGGCAGCCATCTTGGGCCCACTCAGAACAGGAAGTCCCGCCCCTCTTGGCCCGGCAGCCATCTTGGATCCACTCAGAACAGGAAGTCCCGCCCCTCCTGGCCCGGCAGCCATCTTGGGCCCACTCAGAACAGGAAGTCCCGCCCCTCTTGGCCTGGCAGCCATCTTGGATCCACTCAGAACAGGAAGTCCCGCCCCTCCTGGCCCGGCAGCCATCTTGGGCCCACTCAGAACAGGAAGTCCCGCCCTTCTTGGCCCGGCAGCCATCTTGGATCCACTCAGAACAGGAAGTCCCGCCCCTCTTGGCCCGGCAGCCATCTTGGATCCACTCGGAACAGGAAGTCCCGCCCCTCCTGGCCCGGCAGCCATCTTGGCCCCACTCAGACCAAAGACCCTACGGCCTACAGCGGCCATCTTGATCCCCCTCCCCACACCAACAACCCTTCCGGCAGCCATCTTGGAGGCACCGCAGGGCCCTCACCCCCTCACCCAGAGGCCGGGGGCCCGGGGGGGTGTGTGTGGGGGGGTGGGGTGTGGGGGGGTGGGGTCAGGCCGCCCCCCCCCAGGCCCCGCTGTGCCCCCCCCCAGGTACCGCGGGAGGAGGCGCAGGCCTTCGCCCGCCAGAACCGCCTGCCCTACCTGGAGGCCTCGGCCAAGACCCAGCTCAACGTGGACGAGGCCTTCCACGAGCTCGTCCGCGCCGTCAGGTGGGTGGGGGGGGACCCCAAAAAAATCCTGGGGGACACCCCCCCCCCCCAGATTAACACCCCCCTCCCCTCTTTTCTGTTTGCTCTCCCGCAGGCGCTTCCGGGAGCAGGAGACCCCCCCGGCGCTGCCCCCGCCCCCCCGCGGCAAGGACCCCCCCCGCTGCCCCTGCGCCCTCCTCTGACCCCCCCCCCTCCCCCCCGCGGGGCAGTTTGGGGGGGGGCTCGGGGGGGGGGTAGACGTGTGTGTATATATTCGGGCATGCGCCCCAAATTTGGGTGCCCCCCACCCCCCCAGACCCAAGTTGGGGGGGGAGGTAAAGACACCCTCCCCCCTTCCCCCCACTCCTGGGTTTGGGGGGGGCACTTGCTGACACCCCCCCCACGGACCCTCCATTTTGGGGAGCCCCCTTTTTGTAGACACCCCCCACCCCTCTTTTAGTCCCCGCCCCCACCTTGCAGGACCCCCCCCCCCCGATCTTATTTTGGGGACCCCCCCTTGTCCCAGAGACCCCCCCCAGATTCCCTTTTTGGGCACCCCCTCTTTTTTAGATCCCCCCCCCCGGCTCCTATTTTGGGGTCCCAGCCTTTACGAGGGGTCTCCACCCCCCCAATTTGGGGTCCCCAGGGCCCCCCTTCTTTTCTAGGCCCCCCCCCCACCCTATTTTGGGGGCTCCCTCCTCCATGGCCCCCCCCCCCCAAACCCACCAATGTGGGGGTCCCAAGGGTCCCCTCCTTCCTGCCCCCCCCCCCCGCCATTTGGGGTCCCTCCCATCTTGGGGGGCCCCGGGACCTCCCCTCCATCACCCCCCCCCTCCATTTTGGGGTCCCAGAGCCCCCCCCAGCTCCCCAATTTGGGGTCCTGCCCCCCCCCCATTTTTGTTTTGGGGCCCCCCCAGCTTTGCTCGGACACATCCCCCCCCCCCACCCTGGGAGGGGGGACACGCACACATGCCCCCCCCTCCCCCATCGGTATCACGAGTTTTGGGGGGCCCCTGTGCCCCCCCCCCAGCTGCTGTAAATACCAAAGCCCCCCCCCTCACTGGGGGGGGGGCCCCCCACATTAAAGTGCCTTAAAGCCGGCGAGCACACGCGTGTGCGAGGGGTCACGTGTGTGCGGGGGGGGGGCACACGCGGGGGGGCTTGTGTGAGGAGACCCCCCCAAGTCATGTGACGCCCTCCCCCAATCTGAGCCCCCCCAAGTCCTATCTCCCCCCCTCATGTGAGACCCCCCCAAGTCGTGTGACCCCCCCACATCTGAGCCCCCCCAATCTTGAGCCCCCCCAGTCCTATGACCCCCCCCATGTGAGACCCCCCCAAGTCGTGTGACCCCCCCCGAATCTGAGCCCCCCCAAGTCTGAACCCCCCAAGTTGTGTGAGCCCCCCCATTCCCACGAGACCCCCCCCCAAAGTGATGTGACCCCCCCAAATCTGAGGCCCCCCAAGTCCTATGACCCCCCCCATGTGAGACCCCCCCAAGTCGTGTGACCCCCCCCGAATCTGAGCCCCCCCATCCTACAAGACCCCTCGTGTGAGCCCCCCCAAGTCTGAACCTCCCCACGTTGTGTGAGCCCCCCCATTCCCACGAGCCCCCCCCAAGTGGTGTGACCCCCCCACATCTGAGCCCCCCCAAGTCCTATGACCCCCCCATGTGAGACCCCCCAAGTCCTGTGACCCCCCCAATCTCAGCCCCCCCATCCTACAAAACCCCTCGCGTGAGCCCCCCAAGCCCTGAGCCCCCCCCAAGTCCTGTGACCCCCCCAAAATCTAAGCCCCCCCCAAGTCGTGCGACCCCCCCATTCCCACAAGACCCCCCCCAACTCATCCAAGACCCCCCCAATCCCACGAGCCCCCCCATTCCCACGACCCCCCGCCCATCCCCACGAGCCCCCCCCCACCCCCCCCGCCCCTCCCCCCCCCCGCCATGACGCCCCCCCCCCCCCCCCAAAAACGAGGAGACTCGGGAACGATAAAAAGGTCTCGGCAACACCCACGACACGGCCCGACACGATACACCGTAGAAAAGGGGGGGGGGCACGGGGCCGCCCCCTCCCCCCCCCACCCCCCCCCAACACCCCCCCGCCCCGGGGGGGGGCCCTGACTTGGGGCCGGATTGAGCGATTTGATGGGGGGGAAGGGGGGGAGGGGAAGGGGGGGGAGGGGCGGGGGGGGGGGCATCAGCGTGGGGGGGGGGGGGCGCGGGGGGGGGGCCCCCAATATATATAATAATAATTATAATAATAATTAAAAAAAAAAAACGGAAATGAAAAAAAAAATGAAGGGGGGGGGAGCTGCCCCCCCCCGGGGGGGGGGGGGGCAAATTGCTCGGGGGAGGGGCAAATTACCCCGGGGGGGGGGGCAAATTACCCGGGGGGGGAGCAAATTACCCCGGGGGGGTAAATCCAGCCCCCGGGGGGGGGGGGGAACTGGCCCCGGGGGGGGTTAATTGGGGGGGGGGGGGGTGGCAAAATTGCCCCATGGCGGGGGGGTAAAACTGCCCCGGGGGGGGGCAAATCTGCCCGGGGAGGGGGGGGATCTGCCCCGGGGGGGGGGGATCTGCCCCGGGGGGGGGGCAAATGTGCCCCGGGGGGGGGTGGGGGGGGCAAATCCGGCGATACAATATGATACATAGAGACTTTGACCCTATACACTATATACAACCCCCCCCCGCCCCCCCAAAACCCCGGGGGGGGGGGGCAGGGGGGACCCCCTTAAACCCCCCCCCCCCCAAATCCATCCAGATTGGGGGGGGGGGGGCAATTGGCAATAAATAGCTCATGGGGGGGTTGGCGGGGGGGGGGGGAGGGGCTGATGGTCCTTTTTTTTGGGGGGCCCCCCCCCCTTGGTGTGGGGCCCCCCCCTTTTTTTTTTTGACACCCCCCCCCCAACACTTATATACAGGACCCCCGGGGGGGGGGGGGACACAGGCTGGTCCCGGGGGGGGGGGGGCCCCCAATAACCCTGTTCTGGGGGGTGGAGTGGACCCAGATGGGGGGGGGGGGAGGGGCAAGGGGGACCCAGGCTTTTGGGTGCCCCCCCCCCAAAAAAAAAGGGGACCCCGGCATCCGCCCCCCCCCCCCCCCCCCCCACGGAAAATGGAGGCTACTAAATAGACATTTATACATATATATATAAATAAAGGGGTCTCCGCCGGGGGGGGCACCGGGGCCCCCCTCTTTTTTTGGGGGGAGGGGGGGTTGGGGGGGTCCCCACTTGCCTCTGCCAATGCCCATGGGACCCCCCCGGGTCCTCCCCCCCCCCCAAAAGGAGGGATCTTGGGGGGAACCCCCCCCCGTTGGGGGCTGTCCCCAATCCTGGGGGGGGGGTCCCTGTGTGTAACGGGGGGGTCCCCAATCCTGGGGGGGGTCCCCAAAGCTGGGGGGTCCCCCAAAGCTGGGGGGGTCCCCCAATGCTGGAGGGGGTCCCCAATCTTGTGGGGGGTCCCCAATTTTGGGGGGGGCCCCCAATTTTGGGGGGGGCCCGTCCCCAAGGAGGGGGGGCTCTGTGTTCCCAAAGGGGGGGTCTGTGTCCCCCAGAGAGGGGGTGACCCCGAGTGGGGGGGGGGGTCCCTGTTGCTGGGGGGGGGGGTGGGTCCCCCATCTTGGGGGGTGTCCCCATCCTGGGGGGGTGTCCCCGATTTGGGGGGGTGTCCCTGTCCCCATCCAGGGAGTGTCCCATTCCCAGGGGGGTGTCCCCATTTTTTGGGGGGGTTTGGGGGGGGGGGTGTCCCCATCCCGGGGCGGGGGGGGGGGGGGTCCCCAAGAAATGTCCCCATCCGGGGGCGTCCCCCCAAGGGGGGTCCCCAGGGATGTGTCCCCATTCCTGGGGGGGGTCCCCATTCCTGGGGGGGGGGTGTCCCCATTCCAGGGTGCACATCCCCATCCCAGGGGGTGTCCCCATCCCGGGGGGGGGTCCCCTGTCCCGGGGGGGGGGTCCCCATCCTGGGGGGGGGGGTCCCCAAGGGGTGTCCCCAGGGAAGTGTCCCATTCCTGGGGGGGGGGGGGGTGCCCCCATTTCTGGGGGTGTCTGTCTCCATCCCAGGGGGGGGGTCCCCATCCCGGGGGGGGGGGGGGGGTGTCCCCAAGGGGTGTCCCCAGGGATGTGTCCCATTCCCGGGGGGGGTCCATCCCCATTCCCGGGGGGGTCCATCCCCATTCCCGGGGGGGTCCGTCCCCATTCCTGGATGGTGTCCCCATTCTGGGGGGGGTTGTCCCCATCTTGGGGGGGGGTGTCCCCACCCTGGGGGTTTGTCCCCGTCCTGGGGGGGGTGGTGACCCCCTCCTGGGGGGGTGTCCCCATCCCCGAGGGGGTGTCCCCGTCCTTGGGGGGGGGTGCCCCCATCTTGGGGGTGGTGTCCCCATCCTGGTGGGTTGTCCCCATCCTGGGGGTTGTCCCCATCCTGGTAGGTTGTCCCCATGCCGGGGGGTTGTCCCCATCCCGGGGGGTTGTCCCCGTCCCCGGGGGGGTGTCCCCGTCCCCGAGGGGGTGTCCCCATCCCCGGGGGGGTGTCCCTGTCCTTGGGGGGGGGTGCCCCCATCTTGGGGGTGGTGTCCCCGTCCTGGTGGGTTGTCCCCATCCTGGGGGTTGTCCCCGTCCTGGTGGGTTGTCCCCATCCCGGGGGGTTGTCCCCATCCCGGGGGGTGTCCCCGTCCCCGAGGGGGTGTCCCCATCCCCGGGGGGGGGTCCCCAGGGTCCCGGGGGGGGGGGGGTCAGGCGCACTTGGTCTGGGCCTGGGCGAGGAGGTCGCTGAAGGAGTCGAAGAGGCGCTCGAGCCAGGCCTGGTTGCGCATGCACTGCTGGACCACCTCCTCCTGCCCCAGGTCCTCGTCCTGCCCCTCGATGGCCGTCGTCTGCGGGGACGGGCCACCGTCGCCATCGGGGACAGCCCCCGGCCCCCCCCCCCGGCCCCCCCCCCCCCGCCAAGGGGACGGACGCGGCGGCGGGAGGGGGGCAGGGAGGGTCGTTGTGATGGAGGTGGGCACCACCGTGGAGGGGTTGGCCACCAGGGTGGGGTGGAAAGGCAGGGATGGGAGATGGAGGTGGCTACCGTGAAGGAGAGATGGCCCCCATGATGGCCACCAGGAAGGGGTCGGCCACCAGGATGGGGTGGGGACAGGGAGGGTCATCACAATGGAGGTGGCCACCGCCATGAAGGGGTTGGCCACCAGGGTGGGGTGGAAAGGCAGGGATGGGAGATGGAGGTGGCCACCATGAAGGAGATGGCCCCCACGATGGCCACCAGGAAGGGGATGGCCACCAGGAAGGGGTGTGGGGCCAGGGAGGAGGTGGCCACCACCACGAAGGGGTTGGCCACCACGATGGGCTGGAAAAGCAAGCTCAAGACATAGAAGTGGCCACCACCAAGAAGAGAAACGGCCACGAGCATGGGAAGGAGCGGGGACAGGGGACGGCGATGGCCACCACGGTGGCCACCACCAAGGGCTGGCGGGGGGGCGGGGCGGGGGCGGGGGCGGGGCGGGGGCGGGGGCCGCGGGGGAGGGGCGCACCTCGTCCTTGCAGCGCAGGAAGGTGTGGTACTTGTAGTGGTGCAGCGAGTGGTAGAGGGTGTAGAAGAAGGACTTCTCCACCTCCACCTTGAACTCCTGCGGGGGGGGGGGGGCACGGGCTCAGCCCCCCCCCCCCAACACCCCTGGGACCCCCAGGAACCCCTGGGAACCCCCCCAGACCCCCCTGGGACCCCCAGGAACCCCTGGAACCCCCCCAGACACCCCTGGGACCCCCAGGAACCCCTGACACCCCCCAGACATCCCTGGGACACCCAGGAACCTCCCAGGAACCCCTGACACCACCCCAGACACCCCTGGGACCCCCAGGAACCCCTGACACCCCCCCAGACACCCCTGGGACCCCCAGGAACCCCTGACACCCCCCAGACACCCCTGGGACCCCCAGGAACCCCCCAGGAACCCCTGAGACCCCCCCCCCCAGACCCCTCTGGGACCCCCAGGAACCCCTGACACCCCAGGAACCGCTGAGACCCCCAGGAACCCCTGAGACCCCCCCAGATACCCCTGGGACCCCCAGGAACCCCTAGGACCCCCCCAGACACCCCCAGGAACCCCTGGGACCCACCTGACACCCCCAGGAAGCCCTGAGACCCCCCAGGACCCCCCAGGATCCCTCTGGGACCCCCCAAGACCCCCAGGACCCATCTGTAATGCCCCAAGACCCCCAAGACCCCCCCAACTCCCCCCCCCCAGGATCCCCGCACCCCATTTCTGGGGCCTTCCCGCTCTCCTCTTGTTCTTCCTAAGGGCTTTACAGCTGCAGGGACCCCCCAGGACCCCCCCCAGGACCCCCAGGACCCCCTGAGACCCCACCAGGACCCCTAAGATGCCCCCAGGACCCCCCAGGAACCCCCAAGACCCCCCCGTACCTGGGGTTTCCCCACATTTCTCTTGACCTTGCTAAGGCTTTTGCACTTGTGGGGACCCCCAGGACCCCCAGAGACCCCAGGACCCCCCTAGGACCCTCCTGGGACCCCCAGGACCCCCAGGACCCTCCAGGACCCCCCCATGAATCCCCAGGACCCTCCAGGAGCCCCCAAGATCCCCCACGACCCCTCTAGGGACCCCCACGACCCCCCATACCCACACTGCTCTTGACTTTACCAAGGGTTTTCCAGTTGCGGGGCCCCCCAGGACCCCCTGGGACCCCCCCAGGACCCCCAGAAGCCCCCCCGGGACCCCCCCAGGACCCCCAAGACCCCCCCATACCTGGGGTTTCCCCACACTGCTCTTGACCTTGCTAAGGCTTTTGCACTTGTGGGGACCCCAGGACCCCCCAGGGACCCCCAGGAACCCCCAGAACCCTCCAGGACCCCCCCAGGACCCCCCAGGGAACCCCAGAACCCTCCAGGAGCTCCCCAAGATCCCCCACGATCCCTCCAGGGACCCCCACGACGCCCACGACCCCCCCATACCTGGGGTTTCCCCACACTCCTCTTGACCTTGCTAAGGCTTCTGCACTTGTGGGGACCCCCAGGACCCCCCAGGGACCCCCAGGGACCCCCCAGGACCCCCAGAACCACCCCGGGACCCCCCAAGGATCCCCAGGACCCTCCAGGAGCTCTCCAAGATCCCCCATGACCCCTCTAGAGACCCCCAGGACCCCCCATATCCACACTGCTCTTGCCTTTACCAAGGGTTTGAGAGTTGCGGGGCCCCCCAGGACCCCCTGGGACCCCCCCAGGACCCCCAGAAGCCTCCCCAGGACCCCCCAGGACCCCCCCAGGACCCCCAAGACCCCCCCATACCTGGCGTTTCCCCACACTCCTCTTGACCTTGCTAAGGCTTTTGGACTTATGGGGACCCCAGGACCCCCAGGGACCCCCAGGGACCCCCAGAACCCTCCAGGACCCCCCCAGGACCCCCAGGGAACCCCAGAACCCTCCAGGAGCCTCCCAAGATCCCCCCACGTTCCCTCCAGGGACCTCCGCGACCCCCCCATACCTGGGGTTTCCCCACCCTCCTCTTGACCTTGCTAAGGCTTTTGCACTTGTGGGGACCCCCAGGACCCCCAGGAACCCCCAGGGACCCCCAGGACCCTCCAGGACCCCCAGAACCCCCCCCGGGACCCCCCAAGGATCCCCAGGACCCTCCAGGAGCTCCCCAAGATCCCCCATGACCCCTCTAGAGACCCCCAGGACCCCCCATACCCACCCTGCTCTTGCCTTTACCAAGGGTTTGAGAGTTGCGGGGCCCCCCAGGACCCCCTGGGACCGCCCCAAGACCCCCAAGACCCCCCCAGGACCCCCAAGACCCCCCCGTACCTGGGGTTTCCCCACGCTCCTCTTGACCTTGCTGAGGGTTTTGCGGTTGTAGGGTTCCCCCCGGGGCGCAGCTTCACCAGCGACTCCCCGGGCTCGGCGTGGAGCTGGGGGAAGGTGTGCAGGGCCTCCTGGGGGGGGACACGCACGCACCCCGTCACCGCGGGCTTGGGGACACCGGGGGGGGGGTCCCTGGCACCTGCGGTAGGGGGACACCCCGGCACGGGGAGATTTGGGGGGGCCCTGTCACGCTTGGGCATCGGGGACACCCGGGGGGACCCCGTCACCGCGGGCTTGGGGACACCGGGGGGGGGGGTCCCTGGCACCTGCGGTAGGGGGACACCCCGGCACGGGGAGATTCGGGGGGGCCCTGTCGCGCTTGGGCATCGGGGACACCCGGGGGGACCCCGTCACCGCGGGCTTGGGGACACCGGGGGGGGGTCCCTGGCACCTGCGGTAGGGGGACACCCCGGCACGGGGAGATTCGGGGGGGCCCTGTCGCGCTTGGGTATTGGGGACACCGGGGGGGACCCCGTAACTGTGGGATTGGGGACACCGGGGGGGTCCCTGGCACCTGCGGTAGGGGGACACCCCGGCACGGGGAGATTTGGGGGGGCCCTGTCGCGCTTGGGTATTGGGGACACCCGGGGGGACCCCGTAACTGTGGGATTGGGGACACCGGGGGGGGGTCCCTGGCACCTGTGGTAGGGGGACACCCCGGCACGGGGAGATTTGGGGGGGCCCTGTCGCGCTTGGGTACTGGGGACACCCGGGGGGACCCCGTAACTGTGGGATTGGGGACACCGGGGGGGGGGTCCCTGGCACCTGCGGTAGGGGGACACCCCGGCACGGGGAGATTCGGGGGGGCCCTGTCACGCTTGGGTATTGGGGACACCCGGGGGGACCCCTGTAACTGTGGGATTGGGGACACCGGGGGGGTCCCTGGCACCTGCGGTAGGGGGACACCCCGGCACGGGGAGATTTGGGGGGCCCTGTCACGCTTGGGTATTGGGGACACCCAGGGGGACCCCGTAACTGTGGGATTGGGGACACCGGGGGGGGGTCCCTGGCACCTGCGGTAGGGGGACACCCTGGCATGGGGAGATTTGGGGGGGCCCTGTCACGCTTGGGTATTGGGGACACCCGGGGGTCCCCGTCACCCCTCAGCACTGGGGACACCCAGGGGACACCCCTGGGCCCCAGCGGCACCCAGGGACCTCGGGGACACCCAAGTCTCGTCTGAAACCACCCCCAGCCCCCCCCCAGCCCCATGGCCCCCCCTGCAACCCCCCCAGTCCCCCCCAGCCCCATGGCCCCCCCTGCAACCCCTCCAGCCCCCCCCTCAGCCCCATGGCCCCTCCCAGCAGCCCCCCGCACCCCCCCCAGCCCCATAGCCCCCCCCTTAGCCCCCCCAGCCCCGCAGCCCCCCAGCCCCAAGCCCCCCCAGCTCCATAGCAGCCCCCCCAGCCCCACAGCCCCCCTCACAGCCTCCCCCAGCCCCGCAGCCCCCCCCGCAGCCCCCTGCAGCCCCATAGCCCCCCCCAGCCCCAAGCCCCCCCAGCCCCACAGGCCCCCCCCAGCCCCATAGCCCCCCCCAGCCCTCCCAGCCCCACAGCATCCCCCGCAGCCCCATAGCCCCCCAGCCCCAAGCCCCCCCCAGCCCCATAGCATCCCCCGCAGCCCCATAGCCCCCCCTGCAGCCCCCCCAGCCCCATAGGCCCCCCCAGCCCCAAGCCCCCCCCAGCCCCATAGCCCCCCCTGCAGCCCCCCCAGCCCCATAGCCCCCCCAGCCCCAAGCCCCCCCCAGCCCCAAGCCCCCCCAGCCCCATAGCATCCCCCCCAGCCCCACAGCCCCCCCTGCAGCCCCACCAGCCCCATAGCCCCCCCCAGCCCCAAGCCCCCCCAGCCCCATAGCATCCCCCGCAGCCCCATAGCCCCCCCTGCAGCCCCCCCAGCCCCATAGGCCCCCCCAGCCCCAAGCCCCCCCAGCCCCATAGCATCCCCCGCAGCCCCCCAGCCCCATAGCCCCCCCTGCAACCCCCCCAGCCCCATAGCCCCCCCCAGCCCCAAGCGCCCCCCAGCCCCAAGCCCCCCCAGCCCCATAGCCCCCCCTGCAGCCCCCCCAGCCCCATAGCCCCCCCCAGCCCCAAGCCCCCCCAGCCCCATAGCATCCCCCGCAGCCCCATAGCCCCCCCTGCAGCCCCCCCAGCCCCATAGGCCCCCCCAGCCCCAAGCCCCCCCCAGCCCCATAGCCCCCCCCCAAGCCCCCCCCAGCCCCATAGCCCCCCCCAGCCCCAAGCCCCCCCAACCCCATAGCATCCCCTCCAGCCCCATAGCCCCCCCCCAGCCCCCCAGCCCCAAGACCCCCCAGCCCCTGCAGCCCCCCCCCAGCCCCCCCCAGCCCCCCCCCCCCCCGCAGCCCCCCCCAGCCCCACCTGCAAGGAGGGGTTGAGCGTCACCCTCTTCAGGACCTTCTTCTTGTGGTCGTTGAGGATCCCGTCGATCTTGCGCATGGGGGGCAGGTAGAGCTCATCTGGGGGGGGGGAGGGGGAGGGGCTGCGTTAGGGGGTGGGGTCTCGGGGGGGAGGGGTCCCGGGGGGGTGGGGGGTGGGGGTCTCACCGTTGGTGTCCTCGAGGGCCTGGATCATGTCGGGGTCGAGGGCGGTGCTGACCAGCATCTCCACGTAGCTGCGGTACATCTCCTTCATGGCCCGCGTGTTCAGCACCCGCCCCGGCGGGGCCCGCTCTGAGGGGTGGCGGTGCCCCTTT
>NW_027441609.1:47306-68990 GCF_964195595.1 Calonectris borealis
CACCCCATGGGATGTCTCCTCCCACCTTAATAAGGAGCAGGATCTCTTTAAATGAAGCCCCGCCCACAAGGGAAGTCCCGCCCCTTTTAGTAGAGCCCCGCCCACAAAGGAAGCCCCGCCCCAAGAAGAGCCCCGCCCCTTTTATAGGGAGCATCACCCAATGGGCTGCCTGCTCCTGCCTTAATAAGGAGAAGGATCCTCTTAAATCGAAGCCCCGCCCACAAGAAAAGCCCCGCCCACAAGAAAAGCCCCGCCCCTTTAACCAGGAGCCCCGCCCCTTGTTACAGGGAGCGTCACCCAATGGGCTGCCTGCTTCTCCCTTAATAAGGAGCGGGGTCCTTTTAAACCGAAGCCCCGCCCACAAGGGTAGCCCCGCCCCTTTTAGTAGCGCCCCGCCCACAACGAGAGCCCCGCCCTTTGAGTCTGGAGCATCGCCCAATGAGCTGCCTGCTCCTTTCCTTAAAGAGAGCCTGGCCCCTTTAAGTAGAAGCCCCGCCCACAAGGAGAGCCCCACCCACAGGACACCCCACCCCCTTAAGAACATAGACTCCACCCCTTCCCACAGCGGCCACGCCCCCTATAAAGAGGTGCGCTGCCTCTTTAAATAGGAACCCCGCCCACGAAACAAGCCCCACCCCTTTTACAGTTAAGCCCCGCCCCCCCAAAACCCCGCCCCTTTTAAAACGGGAGCCCGCGATGTGCTGCAGCCCCGCCCCCAGCGAGCATCGCCCCTTTAAGAACCCCGCCCCCCCCGCATCCCAAAACCCCCCAGGACCCCCCAAAGCCCAGGGACCCCCCAGCACCCCCCATTCCCCCCCCCAACCCCCAGGGCCCCCCCAAATCCTCAGGGCCCCCCCAAAACCCCCCATTGCCCCCCCACAGCCCCCAGGGCCCCCCCAAATCCCCAGGGCCCCCCCAAATCCTCAGGGCCCCCCCAACCCCCCCCCAAAGAAGCCCCAGGGCCCCCCAATTCCCCCCTCCTACCCTTCAAACACCCCAAGGACCCCCCAAAACGACCCCCCAAAATCCCACGGGCCCCCCCAAAACCCCCCCAAATCCCCAGAGCCCCCCCAACAATGCCCCAGAGCCCCCCCAAAATCCCCAGGGCCCCCCCAAATCCTCAGGGCCCCCCCCAAACAAGCCCCAGGGCCCCCCAATTCCCCCCTCCTACCCTTCAAACACCCCAAGGACCCCCAAAACGACCCCCCAAAATCCCACGGGCCCCCCAAAAACCCCCAGGGCCCCCCCAAATCCCCAGGGCCCCCCCAACAATGCCCCAGAGCCCCCCCAAAATCCCCAGGGCCCCCCCAAATCCTCAGGGCCCCCCCCAAACAAGCCCCAGGGCGCCCCAATTCCCCCCTCCTACCCTTCAAACACCCCAAGGACCCCCCAAAGACCCCTCAAAACCCCCAGGACCCGCCCCCAAATATTGGGGTCCCCCCCCCGGGGCCCCCCCAAAACTCACCCTCCTCGCTCTGGGGGTCGGGGCTGGATTCGGACTCGGACGACGTCGCCGCTTCCTTGAGCCATTTTTTCCTTTTTTTGGGGGGCGGCTCCGCTTTGACTTTGGGGGGCTTGGGTTTGGGTTTGGGGGGGCCGGGGGGTACCCGGGGGGGTCCCGCGGCCGGCGCGGGGGCCGGGGTTTCAGGTTTTTCGATTTTGGGGGGTTTCTCAGTTTTGGGGGGTTTCTCCGGCCTGGGGGGTTTCTCAGGTCGAAGGGGTTTTTCGGGGCGATCGGGTTTGGGGGGTTTTTCGGGGGGCTCCGATTTGGGGGGGGCCGGGGCTTTGGGGCCGCTGGCTTTGGGTTGGCTTTGTCTCCTGGGGGGGGGGGGGGGGGGGAAAGGGGGGGGTCAGGGGGGGTGGGGGACCCCCCAAAAGTCTCCTGGATTATAGGGGTAAGGGGGATTCCCCCCCCCTCCCCCGAGACCCCCCAAAAGCTCCTCAGACCATGGGGGAACCCCCAACTCCTCCCCCGCCCCCCCAAGACTGGGGGGCAATGGGGACCCCCCCAACCCCCCCCCCCCAAGTCCTTGGGGACAATGGGGACCCCCCCAACCCCCCCTGAGGTGCTGGGGGTCAATGGGGACCCCCCCCAAAACCCCCCGAGGCCATGGGGACAATGGGGACCCCCCCAAAACCCCCCCGAGGCCATGGGGGCAATGGGGACCCCCCCCAAAACCCCCCAAGTCCTTGGGGACAATGGGGACCCCCCCAACCCCCCCCCGAGGCCATGGGGAAATGGGGACCCCCCCAAAACCCCCCAAGTCCTTGGGGACAATGGGGACCCCCCCAAACCCCCCCCCGAGGCCATGGGGAAATGGGGACCCCCCCAAATGTCCCCCAAGTCCTTGGGGACCCCCGTGACCCCCCCAAAGTCCCCCTGAGGCTGTGGGGGCCGTGGGGACCCCCTCAGGACCCCCCAAAACTGCCCCAGACCGTGGGGACATTGGGGACCCCTCGAGTGCCCCCCAAGACCTTGGGGACAGCGGGGACCCCCCCCGTGTCCCCCACTGTCCCCAGTGTCCCCAGTGCTCCCAGTGCTCCCAGTGTCCCCAGTGCCCCCAGTGCTCCCAGTGCCCCCAATGTCCCCAGTGTCCCCAGTGCTCCCAGTGCTCCCAGTGTCCCCAGTGTCCCCCAGTGTCCCCAGTGCCCGCAATGTCCCCAGTGCCCCCCAGTGCTCCCAGTGCCCCCAGTGCCCCCAGTGTCCCCAATGACCCCAATGTCCCCAGTGCCCCCAATGCCCCCAGTGTCCCCCAGTGCTCCCAGTGCTCCCAGTGCTCCCAGTGCCCCCAGTGTCCCCCAGTGTCCCCAGTGCCCTCAATGTCCCCAGTGCCCCCCAGTGCTCCCAGTGCCCCCAGTGTCCCCAATGCCCCCAATGCCCCCAGTGTCCCCCAGTGCTCCCAGTGCTCCCAGTGCCCCCAGTGTCCCCCAGTGTCCCCAGTGCCCCCAATGTCCCTAGTGCTCCCCAGTGCTCCCAGTGCCCCCAGTGCCCCCAGTGTCCCCAATGCCCCCAATGTCCCCAGTGCCCGCCAGTGCTCCCAGTGCCCCCAGTGTCCCCGTGTCCCCAGTGCCCCCAGTGCCCCCAGTGTCCCCAATGCCCCCAGTGCCCCCAGTGCCCCCAGTGCCCCCAGTGCCCCCCAGTGCTCCCAGTGCTCCCAGTGCCCACCTGACGGCGGCGAGGGGCCGGTGCCAGGGCTTGCGGGAGCAGACCCGCACGTAGCCCCACGTCCCCGTGTCCCCAGTGCCCCCAGTGCCCCCAATGTCCCCAGTGCCCCCAATGTCCCCAGTGTCCCCAGTGTCCCCAGTGCCCCCAGTGCTCCCAGTGCCCCCAGTGTCCCCAATGCCCCCAGTGCCCCCAGTGCCCCCAGTGTCCCCAGTGCCCCCAGTGCCCCCAGTGCCCCCAATGCCCCCAATGCCCCCAGTGCCCCCAGTGCTCCCAGTGCTCCCAATGCCCCCAGTGTCCCCAGTGCCCCCAGTGCCCCCAGTGCCCCCAGTGTCCCCAATGCCCCCAATGTCCCCAGTGCCCCCAGTGCCCCCCAGTGCTCCCAGTGCTCCCAGTGCTCCCAGTGCCCACCTGACGGCGGCGAGGGGCCGGTGCCAGGGCTTGCGGGAGCAGACCCGCACGTAGCCCCACGTCCCCGTGTCCCCAGTGCCCCCAGTGCCCCCAGTGCCCCCAGTGTCCCCAATGCCCCCAATGCCCCCAGTGCCCCCAGTGCCCCCCAGTGCTCCCAGTGCTCCCAGTGCCCACCTGACGGCGGCGAGGGGCCGGTGCCAGGGCTTGCGGGAGCAGACCCGCACGTAGCCCCACGTCCCCGTGTCCCCAGTGCCCCCAGTGTCCCCAGTGTCCCCAATGCCCCCAATGCTCCCAGTGTCCCCAGTGCCCCCCAGTGCTCCCAGTGCTCCCAGTGCTCCCAGTGCTCCCAGTGCCCACCTGACAGCGGCGAGGGGCCGGTGCCAGGGCTTGCGGGAGCAGACCCGCACGTAGCCCCACGTCCCCGTGTCCCCAGTGCCCCCAGTGCCCCCAGCGTCCCCAATGCCCCCAATGCCCCCAGTGCCCCCAGTGCCCCCCAGTGCCCCCAGTGCCCCCCAGTGCTCCCAGTGCTCCCAGTGCTCCCAGTGCCCACCTGACGGCGGCGAGGGGCCGGTGCCAGGGCTTGCGGGAGCAGACCCGCACGTAGCCCCACGTCCCCGTGTCCCCAGTGCCCCCAGTGCCCCCAGTGCCCCCAATGTCCCCAATGCCCCCAATGCCCCCAGTGTCCCCAATGCCCCCAGTGCCCCCAGTGCCCCCCAGTGCTCCCAGTGCTCCCAGTGCTCCCAGTGCCCACCTGACGGCGGCGAGGGGCCGGTGCCAGGGCTTGCGGGAGCAGACCCGCACGTAGCCCCACGTCCCCGTGTCCCCAGTGCCCCCAGTGTCCCCAGTGCCCCCAATGCCCCCAATGCCCCCAGTGCTCCCAGTGCTCCCAGTGCCCACCTGACGGCGGCGAGGGGCCGGTGCCAGGGCTTGTGGGAGCAGACCCGCACGTAGCCCCACGTCCCCGTGTCCCCAGTGCCCCCAGTGCCCCCAGTGTCCCCAGTGCCCCCAGTGTCCCCAGTGTCCCCAATGCCCCCAATGCCCCCAGTGCCCCCAGTGCCCCCCAGTGCTCCCAGTGCTCCCAGTGCCCACCTGACGGTGGCGAGGGGCCGGTGCCAGGGCTTGCGGGAGCAGACCCGCACGTAGCCCCACGTCCCCGTGTCCCCAGTGTCCCCAGTGCCCCCAGTGCCCCCAGTGCCCCCAGTGTCCCCAGTGTCCCCAATGCCCCCAGTGCCCCCAGTGCCCCCAGTGCCCCCCAGTGCCCCCCAGTGCTCCCAGTGCTCCCAGTGCCCACCTGACGGCGGCGAGGGGCCGGTGCCAGGGCTTGCGGGAGCAGACCCGCACGTAGCCCCACGTCCCCGTGTCCCCAGTGCCCCCAGTGCCCCCAGCGTCCCCAATGCCCCCAATGCCCCCAGTGCCCCCAGTGCCCCCCAGTGCTCCCAGTGCTCCCAGTGCTCCCAGTGCCCACCTGACGGCGGCGAGGGGCCGGTGCCAGGGCTTGCGGGAGCAGACCCGCACGTAGCCCCACGTCCCCGTGTCCCCAGTGCCCCCAGTGCCCCCAGTGTCCCCAATGTCCCCAATGCCCCCAGTGCCCCCAGTGCCCCCCAGTGCTCCCAGTGCTCCCAGTGCTCCCAGTGCCCACCTGACGGCGGCGAGGGGCCGGTGCCAGGGCTTGCGGGAGCAGACCCGCACGTAGCCCCACGTCCCCGTGTCCCCAGTGCCCCCAGTGCCCCCAGCGTCCCCAATGCCCCCAATGCCCCCAGTGCCCCCAGTGCCCCCCAGTGCTCCCAGTGCTCCCAGTGCTCCCAGTGCCCACCTGACGGCGGCGAGGGGCCGGTGCCAGGGCTTGCGGGAGCAGACCCGCACGTAGCCCCACGTCCCCGTGTCCCCAGTGCCCCCAGTGCCCCCAGTGTCCCCAATGTCCCCAATGCCCCCAGTGCCCCCAGTGCCCCCCAGTGCTCCCAGTGCTCCCAGTGCTCCCAGTGCCCACCTGACGGCGGCGAGGGGCCGGTGCCAGGGCTTGCGGGAGCAGACCCGCACGTAGCCCCACGTCCCCGTGTCCCCAGTGCCCCCAGTGCCCCCAGCGTCCCCAATGCCCCCAATGCCCCCAGTGCCCCCCAGTGCCCCCCAGTGCTCCCAGTGCTCCCAGTGCTCCCAGTGCCCACCTGACGGCGGCGAGGGGCCGGTGCCAGGGCTTGCGGGAGCAGACCCGCACGTAGCCCCACGTCCCCGTGTCCTCAGTGCCCCCAGTGCCCCCAGTGCCCCCAGTGTCCCCAATGCCCCCAATGCCCCCAGTGCCCCCAGTGCCCCCCAGTGCTCCCAGTGCTCCCAGTGCCCACCTGACGGCGGCGAGGGGCCGGTGCCAGGGCTTGCGGGAGCAGACCCGCACGTAGCCCCACGTCCCCGTGTCCCCAGTGCCCCCAGTGCCCCCAGTGCCCCCAGTGTCCCCAATGCCCCCAATGCCCCCAGTGCCCCCAGTGCCCCCCAGTGCTCCCAGTGCTCCCAGTGCCCACCTGACGGCGGCGAGGGGCCGGTGCCAGGGCTTGCGGGAGCAGACCCGCACGTAGCCCCACGTCCCCGTGTCCCCAGTGCCCCCAGTGCCCCCAGTGCCCCCAGCGTCCCCAATGCCCCCAATGCCCCCAGTGCCCCCAGTGCCCCCCAGTGCTCCCAGTGCTCCCAGTGCCCACCTGACGGCGGCGAGGGGCCGGTGCCAGGGCTTGCGGGAGCAGACCCGCACGTAGCCCCACGTCCCCGTGTCCCCAGTGCCCCCAGTGTCCCCAGCGTCCCCAATGCCCCCAATGCCCCCAGTGCCCCCCAGTGCTCCCAGTGCTCCCAGTGCTCCCAGTGCCCACCTGACGGCGGCGAGGGGCCGGTGCCAGGGCTTGCGGGAGCAGACCCGCACGTAGCCCCACGTCCCCGTGTCCCCAGTGCCCCCAGTGCCCCCAGTGTCCCCAGTGCCCCCAATGCCCCCAGTGCCCCCAGTGCCCCCCAGTGCTCCCAGTGCTCCCAGTGCTCCCAGTGCCCACCTGACGGCGGCGAGGGGCCGGTGCCAGGGCTTGCGGGAGCAGACCCGCACGTAGCCCCACGTCCCCGTGTCCCCAGTGCCCCCAGTGCCCCCAGCGTCCCCAATGCCCCCAATGCCCCCAGTGCCCCCAGTGCCCCCCAGTGCTCCCAGTGCTCCCAGTGCTCCCAGTGCCCACCTGACGGCGGCGAGGGGCCGGTGCCAGGGCTTGCGGGAGCAGACCCGCACGTAGCCCCACGTCCCCGTGTCCCCAGTGCCCCCAGTGCCCCCAATGTCCCCAGTGCCCCCAATGTCCCCAGTGTCCCCAGTGTCCCCAGTGCCCCCAGTGCTCCCAGTGCCCCCAGTGTCCCCAATGCCCCCAGTGCCCCCAGTGCCCCCAGTGTCCCCAGTGCCCCCAGTGCCCCCAGTGCCCCCAATGCCCCCAATGCCCCCAGTGCCCCCAGTGCTCCCAGTGCTCCCAATGCCCCCAGTGTCCCCAGTGCCCCCAGTGCCCCCAGTGCCCCCAGTGTCCCCAATGCCCCCAATGTCCCCAGTGCCCCCAGTGCCCCCCAGTGCTCCCAGTGCTCCCAGTGCTCCCAGTGCCCACCTGACGGCGGCGAGGGGCCGGTGCCAGGGCTTGCGGGAGCAGACCCGCACGTAGCCCCACGTCCCCGTGTCCCCAGTGCCCCCAGTGCCCCCAGTGCCCCCAGTGTCCCCAATGCCCCCAATGCCCCCAGTGCCCCCAGTGCCCCCCAGTGCTCCCAGTGCTCCCAGTGCCCACCTGACGGCGGCGAGGGGCCGGTGCCAGGGCTTGCGGGAGCAGACCCGCACGTAGCCCCACGTCCCCGTGTCCCCAGTGCCCCCAGTGCCCCCAGTGCCCCCAGTGCCCCCAGCGTCCCCAATGCCCCCAATGCCCCCAGTGCCCCCCAGTGCCCCCCAGTGCTCCCAGTGCTCCCAGTGCCCACCTGACGGCGGCGAGGGGCCGGTGCCAGGGCTTGCGGGAGCAGACCCGCACGTAGTCCTTCTTGTTGACGTTCTCCAGGAACTTGACGTACAGGCGCTGGTACCGGTTCTTGGCGTCCCCGAAGTACCCCAGGTACTGGGGGGGGCGGGGGGGGGGGTCAGGGGGGACCCCAACACCCCCCGTAACCCCCCTGACCCCTCTGGGACTCCCCCAGACCCCAAATAGCCCCAGGATCTCCACAGGGACCCCCCAAAACCCCAAATACCCCCGGGACCCCCCCTAAGGATCCCCCCAGACCCCAAATATCCCCAGGACCCCCCCAGGGACGCCCCAAAACCCCAAATACCCCCAGGACCCCCCCAGGGATCCCCCCCAGACCCCAAATACCCCCAGGACCCCCCCAGGGACCCCCCCAGACCCCAAATACCCCCAGGATCCCCCCAGGGACCCCCCAAATTCCCCGGGGGCCCCCCCCCCCACTCCAAATACCCCCAGGACCCCCCCAGGGACCCCCCAAAACCCCAAATACCCCCAGGACCCCCTTCCCGGGGCCCCCCCCAGACTCCAAACACCCCCGGGACCCCCCCAGGGACCCCCCCAGACCCCAAACACCCCCGGGACCCCCCCCAGGGACCCCCCAGGACCCCCCCAACACCCCAAATACCTCCAGGACCCCCCCCCCAGGGACCCCCCCAAACCAAAATACCCCCAGGACCCCCCCCCAGGACCCCAAATACCCCCAGGCCCCCCCCCAGGAACCCCCTATTTGGGGGGGATCCCAGGTTTGGGGCGGTGTCCCAGGGTTTGTGGGGGGGTCTTAGGTTTTGGGGGGGGGCTCAGGTTTTGGGGGGGTCTCAGGTTTTGGGGGGGTCTCAGGTTTGGGGGGGTCTCAGGTTTTAGGGGGGGGTCCCAGGTTTGGGGGGGGGGCCCAGTTTTTGGGGGGGGGCTCAGGTTTGGGGGGAGTCTGAGGTTTTGGGGGGGTCTCAAGGTTTGCGGGGGGCTCAGCTTTTGGGGGGGTCTCAGGGTTTGGGGTGTCTCAGGTTTTGGGGGGGTCTCAGAGTTTAGGACGTGTCTTAGGTTTTGGGGGGGCTCAGGTTTTGGGGGGGTCTCAGGTTTTGGGGGGCTCTCAAGGTTTGGGGGGGCTCAGCTTTTGGGGAGGTCTCAGGGTTTGGGGTGTCTCAGCTTTTGGGGGGGTCTCAGGTTTTGGGGGGGTCTCAGAGTTTGGGGGGGTCTCAGGTTTGGGGGGTCTCAGGTTTTGGGGGGGTCTCAGAGTTTGGGGGGGTCTCAGGTTTGGGGGGTCTCAGGTTTTGGGGGGGTCTCAGGTTTTGGGGGGTCTCAGTTTTGGGGGGGTCTCAGGTTTTGTGGGGGCTCAGGTTTGGGGGTTTCTCAGGTTTTGGGGGGGTCTCAAGGTTTGGGGGGTGTCTCAGGTTTGGGGGGGTCCCAGGTTTTGGGGGGGTGTCTCAGGTTTTGGGGGGGTCTCAGAGTTTGGGGGGGTCTCAGGTTTGGGGGGTCTCAGGTTTTGGGGGGGGTCTCAGGTTTGGGGGGGCCCCCACTCACGTTGCTGGTGGCGCAGAACTGGCGCTGCCCGTCCTTGATCTCGGGGGTGAACTTCTGGAGCAGAGCCTTCTGCACCCGCCAGATTGGGGGGGGCTCCCGGCCCGTCTGCAGCGCCAGCTGCCCAAAGGGGGGGTCACGGGGGGCCCCCGCACCCCAAAAACCGGCCCCCGCCCCCCGAGGGGGCCCCCACCCCCGTCCATCTGACCTGACCCCCCCGAGGCACCCCAAAATCCAGCCACGAGCTCGGCGTCATCCTGGTATCCCTAAAACTGGTCCAGCCCCCCCCGTGTGCCCCCCCAGCACCCCAAAACGTGCCCCACCCCCCCTGTGCCCCCCCAGCACCCCAAAACCTGCCCCAACCCCCCCGTGTGCCCCCCCCGGCACCCCAAAACCTGCCCCAACCCCCGTGTGCCCCCCGAGCACCCCAAAACCTGCCCCACCCCCCCGTGTGCCCCCCCAGCACCCCAAAACCTGCCCCACCCCCCGTGTGCCCCCCCCAGCACCCCAAAACCTGCCCCACCCCCCCCGTGCCCCCCAGCACCCCAAAACGTGCCCCACCCCCCCCGTGTGCCCCCCAGCACCCCAAAACCTGCCCCACCCCCCCGTGTGCCCCCCAGCACCCCAAAACCTGCCCCACCCCCCCCGTGTGCCCCCCCCGGCACCCCAAAACCTGCCCCAACCCCCGTGTGCCCCCCCAGCACCCCAAAACCTGCCCCACCCCCCCCGTGCCCCCCCAGCACCCCAAAACCTGCCCCACCCCCCGTGTGCCCCCCCCAGCACCCCAAAACCTGCCCCACCCCCCCGCGTGTCCCCCAGCACCCCAAAACCTGCCCCACCCCCCGTGTGCCCCCCCCAGCACCCCAAAACCTGCCCCACCCCCCCCGTGTGCCCCCCCCGGCACCCCAAAACCTGCCCCAACCCCCGTGTGCCCCCCCAGCACCCCAAAACCTGCCCCACCCCCCCCGTGCCCCCCCAGCACCCCAAAACCTGCCCCACCCCCCGTGTGCCCCCCCCAGCACCCCAAAACCTGCCCCACCCCCCCGCGTGTCCCCCAGCACCCCAAAACCTGCCCCACCCCCCCTGTGCCCCCCAGCACCCCAAAACCTGCCCCACCCCCCCGTGTGCCCCCAGCACCCCAAAACCTGCCCCACCCCCCCGTGCCCCCCCCAGCACCCCAAAACCTGCCCCACCCCCCCCGTGCCCCCCCAGCACCCCAAAACCTGCCCCACCCCCCCGTGCCCCCCCCAGCACCCCAAAACCTGCCCCACCCCCCCGTGTGCCCCCAGCACCCCAAAACCTGCCCCACCCCCCCCGTGTGCCCCCAGCACCCCAAAACCTGCCCCACCCCCCCCGTGCCCCCCCAGCACCCCAAAACCTGCCCCACCCCCCCCGTGCCCCCCCAGCACCCCAAAACCTGCCCCACCCCCCCGTGCCCCCCCCAGCACCCCAAAACCTGCCCCACCCCCCCGTGTGCCCCCAGCACCCCAAAACCTGCCCCACCCCCCCCGTGTGCCCCCAGCACCCCAAAACCTGCCCCACCCCCCCTCTGCCCCCCCAGCACCCCAAAACCTGCCCCAACCCCCCGGGTGCCCCCCAGCACCCGCCCCCCCCCGTGGCCCCCCCCAGCACCCCAAAACCTGCCCCACCCCCCCTGTGCCCCCCCAGCACCCCAAAACCTGCCCCACCCCCCCCGTGCCCCCCCAGCACCCCAAAACCTGCCCCAACCCCCCCCGTGCCCCCCCAGCACCCCAAAACCTGCCCCACCCCCCCGTGGCCCCCCCAGCACCCCAAAACCTGCCCCACCCCCTCGAGGCCCCCCCAGCACCCCAAAACCTGCCCCACCCCCCCGTGCCCCCCCAGCACCCCAAAACCTGCCCCACCCCCCCCGTGTGCCCCCAGCACCCCAAAACGTGCCCCACCCCCCCTGTGCCCCTCCCAGCACCCCAAAACCTGCCCCACCCCCCCGTGGCCCCCCCAAACCCGGGGCCTCACCCCCTGCAGCCCTCCTGCCCCCTCCCAGTGCCTCCCAGTAAGAACCAGTAACTCTACTGGTGCCTGCTGATACCGTGGGGTCCCGCTCCCAGTGCTCCCAGTGCTCCCAGTGCTCCCAGTGCCTCTCCTACTGCCTTCTGCTGTCTCCCAGTGCCTCCCAGTGCCTCCCAGTGCCTCTCCTACTGCCTTCTCCTGCCTCCCAGTGCCTCCCAGTCCCTCCCAGTGCCTCTCCTACTGCCTCTTCCTGCCTCCCAGTCCCTCCCAGTCCCTCCCAGTGCCTCTCCTACTGCCTTCTCCTGCCTCCCAGTGCTTCCCAGTGCCTCCCAGTGCCTCCCAGTCCCTCTCCTACTGCCTCTTCCTGCCTCCCAGTGCCTCCCAGTGCCTCCCAGTGCCTTTCCTACTGCCTTCTCCTGCCTCCCAGTGCCTCCCAGTGCCTCCCAGTCCCTCTCCTACTGCCTCTTCCTGCCTCCCAGTGCCTCCCAGTGCCTCTCCTACTGCCTTCTCCTGCCTCCCAGTGCTTCCCAGTGCCTCCCAGTGCCTCCCAGTCCCTCTCCTACTGCCTCTTCCTGCCTCCCAGTGCCTCCCAGTGCCTCCCAGTGCCTCTCCTACTGCCTTCTCCTGCCTCCCAGTGCCTCCCAGTGCCTCCCAGTCCCTCTCCTACTGCCTCTTCCTGCCTCCCAGTGTCTCCCAGTGCCTCTCCTACTGCCTTCTCCTGCCTCCCAGTCCCTCCCAGTGCCTCCCAGTCCCTCTCCTACTGCCTCTTCCTGCCTCCCAGTCCCTCCCAGTGCCTCCCAGTGCCTCCCAGTCCCTCTCCTACTGCCTCTTCCTTCCTCCCAGTGCCTCCCAGTGCCTCCCAGTGCCTCCCAGTGCCTCCCAGTCCCAGTGCATCCCAGTGCCTCTCCTACTGCCTTCTCCTGCCTCCCAGTCCCTCCCAGTGCCTCCCAGTCCCTCTCCTACTGCCTCTTCCTGCCTCCCAGTGCCTCCCAGTGCCTCCCAGTGCCTCCCAGTCCCTCTCCTACTGCCTCTTCCTGCCTCCCAGTGCCTCCCAGTGCCTCCCAGTGCCTCCCAGTCCCTCTCCTACTGCCTCTTCCTGCCTCCCAGTGCCTCCCAGGGCCTCCCAGTCCCTCCCAGTCCCTCTCCTACTGCCTCTTCCTGCCTCCCAGTGCCTCCCAGGGCCTCCCAGTGCTCCCAGTGCCTCTCCTACTGCCTCTTCCTGCCTCCCAGGGCCTCCCAGTGCCTCCCAGTCCCTCTCCTATCGCCTCTTGCCTCCCAGTGCCTCCCAGTCCCTCTCCTACTGCCTCTTCCTGCCTCCCAGTGCCTCCCAGTGCCTCCCAGTCCCTCTCCTACTGCCTCTTCCTGCCTCCCAGTGCCTCCCAGTGCCTCCCAGTGCCTCCCTGTGCCTCCCAGTCCTTCCCAGTCCCTCTCCTACTGCCTTCTCCTGCCTCCCAGTGCCTCCCAGTGCCTCCCAGTGCATCCCAGTCCCTCTCCTACTGCCTCTTCCATCCTCCCAGTGCCTCCCAGTGCCTCCCAGTGCCTCCCAGTCCCTCTCCTACTGCCTCTTCCTGCCTCCCAGTGCCTCCCACTCCCTCCCAGTGCCTCCCAGTCCCTCTCCTACTGCCTTTTCCTTCCTCCCAGTCCCTCCCAGTGCCTCCCAGTGCCTCCCAGTGCCTCCCAGTGCCCACCTTGAGGGCCTGGATGTCCTCGACGCGGACGACGAACTCGTCCCTCTCGCGGAAGATGCCCTCCAGTCCCTCTCCCAGTGCTCCCAGTGCTCCCAGTGCCTCTCCTACTGCCTCTTCCTGCCTCCCAGTGCCTCCCAGTCCCTCCCAGTGCCTCCCAGTCCCTCTCCTACTGCCTCTTCCTGCCTCCCAGTGCCTCCCAGTGCCTCCCAGTGCCTCCCAGTGCCTCCCAGTCCCTCTCCTACTGCCTCTTCCTTCCTCCCAGTGCCTCCCAGTGCCTCCCAGTGCCTCCCAGTGCCCACCTTGAGGGCCTGGATGTCCTCGACGCGGACGACGAACTCGTCCCTCTCGCGGAAGATGCCCTCCAGTCCCTCTCCCAGTGCTCCCAGTGCTCCCAGTGCCTCTCCTACTGCCTTCTCCTGCCTCCCAGTGCCTCCCAGTGCCTCCCAGTGCCTCCCAGTCCCTCTCCTACTGCCTCTTCCTGCCTCCCAGTGCCTCCCAGTCCCTCCCAGTGCCTCCCAGTCCCTCTCCTACTGCCTCTTCCTGCCTCCCAGTGCCTCCCAGTGCATCCCAGTGCCTCCCAGTCCCTCTCCTACTGCCTCTTCCTGCCTCCCAGTGCCTCCCAGTGCCTCCCAGTCCCTCTCCTACTGCCTCTTCCTTCCTCCCAGTGCCTCCCAGTGCCTCCCAGTGCCTCCCAGTGCCTCCCAGTCCCTCTCCTACTGCCTCTTCTTGCCTCCCAGTGCCTCCCAGTGCCTCCCAGTGCCTCCCAGTCCCTCTCCTACTGCCTCTTCCTGCCTCCCAGTGCCTCCCAGTGCTCCCAGTGCTCCCAGTGCCTCTCCTACTGCCTTCTCCTGCCTCCCAGTGCCTCCCAGTGCCTCCCAGTCCCTCTCCTACTGCCTCTTCCTGCCTCCCAGTGCCTCCCAGTCCCTCCCAGTGCCTCCCAGTCCCTCTCCTACTGCCTCTTCCTGCCTCCCAGTGCCTCCCAGTGCCTCCCAGTGCCTCCCAGTGCCTCCCAGTCCCTCTCCTACTGCCTCTTCCTTCCTCCCAGTGCCTCCCAGTGCCTCCCAGTGCCTCCCAGTGCCCACCTTGAGGGCCTGGATGTCCTCGACGCGGACGACGAACTCGTCCCTCTCGCGGAAGATGCCCTCCAGTCCTTCTCCCAGTGCTCCCAGTGCTCCCAGTGCCTCTCCTACTGCCTTCTCCTGCCTCCCAGTGCCTCCCAGTGCCTCCCAGTCCCTCTCCTACTGCCTCTTCCTGCCTCCCAGTGCCTCCCAGTCCCTCCCAGTGCCTCCCAGTCCCTCTCCTACTGCCTCTTCCTGCCTCCCAGTGCCTCCCAGTGCCTCCCAGTGCCTCCCAGTGCCTCCCAGTCCCTCTCCTACTGCCTCTTCCTTCCTCCCAGTGCCTCCCAGTGCCTCCCAGTGCCTCCCAGTGCCCACCTTGAGGGCCTGGATGTCCTCGACGCGGACGACGAACTCGTCCCTCTCGCGGAAGATGCCCTCCAGTCCTTCTCCCAGTGCTCCCAGTGCTCCCAGTGCCTCTCCTACTGCCTCCTCCTGCCTCCCAGTGCCTCCCAGTGCCTCCCAGTCCCTCTCCTATCGCCTCTCTTGCCTCCCAGTGCCTCCCAGTCCCTCCCAGTGCCTCCCAGTCCCTCTCTTACTGCCTCTTCCTGCCTCCCAGTGCCTCTCCTACTGCCTTCTCCTGCCTCCCAGTGCCTCCCAGTGCCTCCCAGTCCCTCCCAGTGCCTCCCAGTCCCTCTCCTACTTGCCTTCTCCTGCCTCCCAGTGCCTCCCAGTCCCTCTCCTACTGCCTCTTCTTTCCTCCCAGTCCCTCCCAGTGCCTCCCAGTTCCCTCCCAGTCCCCCTCCTACTGCCTCTTCCTGCCTCCCAGTGCCTCCCAGTGCCTCCCAGTGCATCCCAGTGCCTCTCCTACTGCCTTCTCCTGCTTCCCAGTCCCTCCCAGTGCCTCACAGTTCCCTCCCAGTCTCTCTCCTACTGCCTCTTCCTGCCTCCCAGTGCCTCCCAGTGCCTCCCAGTGCCTCCCAGTACATCCCAGTGCGTCTCCTACTGCCTTCTCCTGCCTCCCAGTGCCTCCCAGTGCCTCCCAGTCCCTCTCCTACTGCCTCTTCCTGCCTCCCAGTGCCTCCCAGTGCCTCCCAGTGCCTCCCAGTGCCTCCCAGTCCCACTCCTACTGCCTCTTCCTTCCTCCCAGTGCCTCCCAGTGCCTCCCAGTCCCTCTCCTACTGCCTCTTCCTTCCTCCCAGTGCCTCCCAGTGCCTCCCAGTGCCTCCCAGTGCCCACCTTGAGGGCCTGGATGTCCTCGACGCGGACGACGAACTCGTCCCTCTCGCGGAAGATGCCCTCCAGTCCCTCTCCCAGTGCTCCCAGTGCTCCCAGTGCCTCTCCTACTGCCTTCTCCTGCCTCCCAGTGCCTCCCAGTCCCTCCCAGTGCCTCCCAGTCCCTCTCCTACTGCCTCTTCCTGCCTCCCAGTGCCTCCCAGTGCCTCCCAGTCCCTCCCAGTGCCTCCCAGTCCCTCTCCTACTGCCTCTTCCTTCCTCCCAGTGCCTCCCAGTGCCTCCCAGTGCCTCCCAGTCCCTCTCCTACTGCCTCTTCCTGCCTCCCAGTGCCTCCCAGTGCCTCCCAGTGCCTCCCAGTGCCCACCTTGAGGGCCTGGATGTCCTCGACGCGGACGACGAACTCGTCCCTCTCGCGGAAGATGCCCTCCAGTCCCTCTCCCAGTGCTCCCAGTGCTCCCAGTGCCTCTCCTACTGCCTTCTCCTGCCTCCCAGTGCCTCCCAGTGCCTCCCAGTGCCTCCCAGTCCCTCTCCTACTGCCTCTTCCTGCCTCCCAGTGCCTCCCAGTCCCTCCCAGTGCCTCCCAGTCCCTCTCCTACTGCCTCTTCCTGCCTCCCAGTGCCTCCCAGTGCCTCCCAGTGCCTCCCAGTCCCTCTCCTACTGCCTCTTCCTTCCTCCCAGTGCCTCCCAGTGCCTCCCAGTGCCTCCCAGTGCCTCCCAGTCCCTCTCCTACTGCCTCTTCCTGCCTCCCAGTGCCTCCCAGTGCCTCCCAGTGCCTCCCAGTGCCTCCCAGTCCCTCTCCTACTGCGTCTTCCTTCCTCCCAGTGCCTCCCAGTGCCTCCCAGTGCCTCCCAGTCCCTCTCCTACTGCCTCTTCCTGCCTCCCAGTGCCTCCCAGTGCCTCCCAGTGCCTCCCAGTGCCTCCCAGTCCCTCTCCTACTGCCTCTTCCTGCCTCCCAGTGCCTCCCAGTCCCTCCCAGTGCCTCCCAGTGCCTCCCAGTCCCTCTCCTACTGCGTCTTCCTTCCTCCCAGTGCCTCCCAGTGCCTCCCAGTGCCTCCCAGTGCCCACCTTGAGGGCCTGGATGTCCTCGACGCGGACGACGAACTCGTCCCTCTCGCGGAAGATGCCCTCCAGTCCCTCTCCCAGTGCTCCCAGTGTTCCCATTGCCTCTCCTACTGCCTTCTCCTGCCTCCCAGTGCCTCCCAGTGCCTCCCAGTGCCTCCCAGTCCCACTCCTACTGCCTCTTCCTTCCTCCCAGTGCCTCCCAGTGCCTCCCAGTGCCTCCCAGTGCCCACCTTGAGGGCCTGGATGTCCTCGACGCGGACGACGAACTCGTCCCTCTCGCGGAAGATGCCCTCCAGTCCCTCTCCCAGTGCTCCCAGTGCTCCCAGTGCCTCTCCTACTGCCTTCTCCTGCCTCCCAGTGCCTCCCAGTGCCTCCCAGTGCCTCCCAGTCCCTCTCCTACTGCCTCTTCCTGCCTCCCAGTGCCTCCCAGTGCTCCCAGTGCCTCTCCTACTGCCTCCTCCTGCCTCCCAGTGCCTCCCAGTCCCTCCCAGTGCCTCCCAGTCCCTCTCCTACTGCCTCTTCCTTCCTCCCAGTGCCTCCCAGTGCCTCCCAGTGCCTCCCAGTGCCCACCTTGAGGGCCTGGATGTCCTCGACGCGGACGATGAACTCGTCCCTCTCACGGAAGATGCCCTCCAGTCCCTCTCCCAGTGCTCCCAGTGCTCCCAGTGCCTCTCCTACTGCCTTCTCCTGCCTCCCAGTGCCTCCCAGTGCCTCCCAGTGCCTCCCAGTGCCTCCCAGTCCCTCTCCTACTGCCTCTTCCTGCCTCCCAGTGCCTCCCAGTGCCTCCCAGTGCCTCCCAGTCCCTCTCCTACTGCCTCTTCCTTCCTCCCAGTGCCTCCCAGTGCCTCCCAGTGCCTCCCAGTGCCCACCTTGAGGGCCTGGATGTCCTCGACGCGGACGACGAACTCGTCCCTCTCGCGGAAGATGCCCTCCAGTCCCTCTCCCAGTGCTCCCAGTGCTCCCAGTGCCTCTCCTACTGCCTTCTCCTGCCTCCCAGTGCCTCCCAGTGCCTCCCAGTCCCTCTCCTACTGCCTCTTCCTTCCTCCCAGTGCCTCCCAGTGCCTCCCAGTCCCTCTCCTACTGCCTCTTCCTTCCTCCCAGTGCCTCCTAGTGCCTCCCAGTGCCTCCCAGTGCCCACCTTGAGGGCCTGGATGTCCTCGACGCGGACGACGAACTCGTCCCTCTCGCGGAAGATGCCCTCCAGTCCCTCTCCCAGTGCTCCCAGTGCTCCCAGTGCCTCTCCTACTGCCTTCTCCTGCCTCCCAGTGCCTCCCAGTGCCTCCCAGTGCCTCCCAGTGCCTCCCAGTCCCTCTCCTACTGCGTCTTCTTGCCTCCCAGTGCCTCCCAGTCCCTCCCAGTGCCTCCCAGTCCCTCTCCTACTGCCTCTTCCTTCCTCCCAGTGCCTCCCAGTGCATCCCAGTCCCTCTCCTACTGCCTCTTCCTGCCTCCCAGTGCCTCCCAGTGCATCCCAGTCCCTCTCCTACTGCCTCTTCCTGCCTCCCAGTGCCTCCCAGTGCCTCCCAGTCCCTCTCCTACTGCCTCTTCCTGCCTCCCAGTGCCTCCCAGTCCCTCCCAGTGCCTCCCAGTCCCTCTCCTACTGCCTCTTCCTTCCTCCCAGTGCCTCCCAGTCCCTCCCAGTGCCTCCCAGTCCCTCTCCTACTGCCTCTTCCTGCCTCCCAGTGCCTCCCAGTGCCTCCCAGTGCCTCCCAGTCCCTCTCCTACTGCCTCTTCCTTCCTCCCAGTGCCTCCCAGTGCCTCCCAGTGCCTCCCAGTGCCCACCTTGAGGGCCTGGATGTCCTCGACGCGGACGACGAACTCGTCCCTCTCGCGGAAGATGCCCTCCCCGCCGCTCTCGGCCTCGTCCTCGTCCGTGTCCCCGCACACGGCCGCCGTCTCCTGCTTCTTGGCCAGGTGAAGCGGCCGCGAGTCCTCGGGCTCCTCCCGCTCGGGGGACGCGGGGGCCACCGGTTCGGGGGGGGCTTTAGCCACCGGGGGAGACGTTGGGGCCACCGTGGCCACTGAAACCAGCGGGGTGGGGGGTTCGGGCTGGGAGGTCTCCGAGGGGGAGGGGCTGGGGGGCTTCTCCTCCGGCGGGGGGACATCTGCGGGGGAGGGGAGGGGGGGGGACACATGTTGGGGGGGGGGGGTCCTCCTTGGGGGTCCCTTCCCCAAGAGTTTGGGGGGGTTTGGGGGGACCCCAGGAGGGTCCCAAGGGTCCCAGGGGGGTCCCAGGGGCATCCACCACCCCCCCCCCCCCAGGGAGGGTCCCAGGGGGTCTCTGTGGGTCCCAGGAGGGTCCCAGGGGGGTCCCAGGGGTCCCAGGGGGGTCCCAGGAGGGTCCCAGGGGGTCTCTGTGGGTCCCAGGAGGGTCCCAAGGGGTCCCAGGGGGGTCCCAGGGGTCCCAGGGGGTCTCTGTGGCTCCCAGGAGGGTCCCAGGGGTCCCAGGGGGTCTCTGTGGGTCCCAGGAGGGTCCCAAGGGGGTCCCAGGGGGTCTCTGTGGGTCCCAGGAGGGTTCCAGGGGTCCCAGGGGGGTCCCAGGAGGGTCCCAGGGGCATCCACCCCCCCCCAGGAGGGTCCCAGGGGGTCTCTGTGGGTCCCAGGGGGGTCCCAGGGGGTCCCTACCTGCCCCAGGAGGGTCCCAGGAGGGTCCCAGGGGCAACCAGCCCCCCCCGGAGGGTCCCAGGGGTCTCAGGGGGTCTCTAGGGGTCCCAGGGGGGTCCCTATGTGCCCCAGCAGGATCCCAGGGGGTCTTGTGGGTCCCAAGAGGGTCCCAAGCGGTCTCAAGACGTCTCTATGGGTCCTAGGGGCTCCCAGGAGGTCTCTACGGGTCCCAAGAAGGTCCCAAAGGATCTCCACAGGTCTCCATGGGTCCCAGGAAGT
Source organism: Calonectris borealis (assembly GCF_964195595.1). Taxonomy (NCBI): domain Eukaryota; kingdom Metazoa; phylum Chordata; class Aves; order Procellariiformes; family Procellariidae; genus Calonectris; species Calonectris borealis. The sequence goes on from NW_027441609.1 coordinate 66,307, forward strand.
CTCTATGGGTCCCAGGAAGGTCCCAAGGGCTCTCCTGAGGTCTCTATGGGTCCCAAGAGGGTCCCAAGGGCTCTCCCAAGGTCTCCATGGATCCCAGGAGGTCTCCATGGGTCCCAGGAGGTCTCTATGGCTCCCAGGAAGGTCCCAAGGGCTCTCCCAAGGTCTCCATGGGTCCCAGGAGGTCTCTATGGGTCCCAGGAAGGTCCCAAGGGCTCTCCTGAGGTCTCTATGCGTCCCAAGAGGGTCCCAAGGGCTCTCCCAAGGTCTCCATGGATCCCAGGAGGTCTCCATGGATCCCAGGAGGTCTCTATGGGTCTCAAGAGGGTCCCAAGGGCTTTCCCAAGGTCTCCATGTATCCCAGGAGGTCTCCATGGGTCCCAGGAGGTCTCTATGGGTCCCAAGAGGGTCCCAAGGGCTCTCCCAAGGTCTCTGTGGGTCTCAGAAAGGTCCCAAGGGCTCTCCCGAGGTTTCAATGGGTCCCAGGAGGTCTCTATGGCTCCCAGGAGGTCTCTACAGGTCCCAAGAAGGTCCCAAGGGCTCTCCTGAGGTCTCCATGGATCCCAGGAGGTCTCTATGGGTCCCAGGAGGTCTCTATGGGTCCCAGGACCCAGAAGGTCTCTATGGGTCCCAGGAGGTCTCTACAGCTCCCAGAAGATTTCTACAGGTCCCAAGAAGGTCCCAAGGGCTCTCCTGAGGTCTCCATGGGTCCCAGGAGGTCTCCATGGGTCCCAGGAGGTCTCTATGGCTCTCAGGAGGTCTCTACAGGTCCCAAGGGCTCTCCTGAGGTCTCTATGGGTCCCAAGAGGGTCCCAAGGGCTCTCCTGAGGTCTCTATGGGTCCCAAGAGGGCCCCAAGGGCTCTCCCAAGGTCTCCATGGATCCCAGCAGATCTCTATGGGTCCCAGAAGGTCTCTATGGGTCCCAGGACCCAGAAGGTCTCTATGGGTCCCAGGAGATCTCTATGGGTCCCAGGACCCAGAAGGTCTCTATGGGTCCCAGGAGGTCTCTATGGGTCCCAGGACCCAGAAGATCTCTATGGATCCCAGGAGATCTCTATGGGTCCCAGGACCCAGAAGGTCTCTATGGGTCCCAGGAGGTTTCTATGGGTCCCAAGAGGTCTCTATGGGTCCCAGGACCCAGAAGATCTCTATGGATCCCAGGAGATCTCTATGGGTCCCAGGAGGTCTCTATGGGTCCCGGGAGATCTCTATGGGTCCCAGGAGGTCTCTATGGGTCCCAGGACCCAGAAGGTCTCTATGGGTCCCAGGAGATCTCTATGGGTCCCAGGAGGTCTCTATGGGTCCCAGGACCCAGAAGGTCTCTATGGGTCCGAGAAGGTCTCTATGGGTCCCAGAACCCAGAAAGTCTCTATGGGTCCCAGGAGGTCTCTATGGGTCCCAGGAGATCTCTATGGGTCCCAGGAGGTCTCTATGGGTCCCAGGACTCAGAAGGTCTCTATGGGTCCCAGGAGGTCTCTATGGGTCCCAGGACCCAGAAGGTCTCTATGGCTCCCAGGAGCTCTCTATGGGTCCCAGAAGGTCTCTATGGGTCCTAGGAGGTCTCTACGGGTCCCAGGAGGTCTCTATGGGTCCTAGGAGGTCTCTATGGGTCCCAGGAGCTCTCTACAGCTCCCAGGAGGTCTCTACGGGTCCCAGAAGGTCTCTATGGGTCCCAGAAGGTCTCTATGGGTCCCAGGAGCTGTCTATGGGTCCCAGAAGGTCTCTATGGCTCCCAGGAGCTCTCTATGGCTCCCAGGAGCTCTCTATGGGTCCCAGAAGATCTCTATGGGTCCCAGGAGGTCTCTACGGCTCCCAGGAGGTCTCTACGGGTCCCAGGAGCTCTCTATGGGTCCCAGAAGGTCTCTATGGGTCCCAGAAGGTCTCTATGGGTCCCAGGAGCTCTCTATCGGTCCCAGGAGGTCTCTACGGCTCCCAGGAGGTCTCTATGGGTCCCAGAAGGTCTCTATGGCTCCCAGGAGCTCTCTACGGCTCCCATGAGGTCTCTATGGGTCCCAGGAGCTCTCTACGGGTCCCAGGAGCTCTCTATGGCTCCCATGAGGTCTCTATGGGTCCCAGGAGCTGTCTATGGGTCCCAGAAGGTCTCTATGGGTCCCAGGAGGTCTCTATGGGTCCCAGAAGGTCTCTACGGGTCCCAGGAGGTCTCTACGGGTCCCAGGAGCTCTCTACGGGTCCCAGGAGGTCTCTATGGGTCCCAGAAGGTCTCTATGGCTCCCAGGAGGTCTCTACGGCTCCCAGGAGGTCTCTATGGGTCCCAGGAGCTCTCTACGGGTCCCAGGAGCTCTCTATGGCTCCCATGAGGTCTCTATGGGTCCCAGGAGCTCTCTACGGGTCCCAGAAGGTCTCTATGGCTCCCAGGAGCTCTCTACAGCTCCCACGAACGTCCCCCCTCAAAACCTCTCCCCCAAATCCCTCCAGCTCCCAGCCCCCCCAAAACCCCCCCCCTCCCCAAGAAACAACGATGGGGGCGGTGTCGGGGGACGTCACCCACCGGCGGGGTCGGGGTCCTTGCGGTCGGCGGGGTCGTAGAGGGCGGAGATGGCGGAGGTGATGCTCTTCTGGAGGTCCTGGTTCTTGCTGACGGAGTCTTCCTCGTCGGAGGAGAAGGAGGGCAAGGTCTCCAGGTTGCGTTTCAGCTCCTCGTCCAAGCGCTTGCAAGGGCTGGGGC